>NW_007280515.1:0-676 GCF_000164805.1 Carlito syrichta | reverse complement strand
AAAGTGAATTTTTAACCAAAATATGCACTCTTGGAAAATAAAAAAGGAACATAACCAAAAGGTATTAAAACTAAATCACTTCCTGGGCCATAATGAGCTTAAGTTTTTGTCAGACTAAGGAGAAAAGATCTGTAATTCAGCACAGCTCATGAGTCATACCAGAAAGTTTCTCCCTAAACTTTTGTGGCAGGCCTTGATGTCTCATTCATTAGATACTGGAAAAGTAACATTTCCAGGAACACAATGAACTTCAGACAGACAGGAAAAGCAATGAGGAGGCAGCCCTGGTCCTCCCTTCCAAGCTGCCCCTTGCTGCTATGGACAAGTTCTCATTTTCTCATCTCCAAGCCGTGATTACTACCTCCAGTCCATATTCATTTGATGAATCATTGGTGGCCTCGGAAACCATGTTCCTCAAGACCCATCTCATGGAAACGTGGAATGGTGGGGGAACTCCAGCTGGGGGTCAGGGGCGGGGGAGGGAAGGTAGGGAGTGCAATCAACTAACTCTCAATTTGGTGCTCCCCTCCCCCACACACCCTGCAAGAGATCAAGGCCACCGATTTTTAAAATTCACTGAAGTCTCTCTCTGCACGTTCCGTCTCACATGACCTCAAGTGTGAGTGTGAGTCTCCTGTGGGTGGGAAAAGCACGGCGCTGGCTGTCTGGATGTGAA
>NW_007280514.1:0-775 GCF_000164805.1 Carlito syrichta | reverse complement strand
GTACTTTAGCATCACGTTTCATCCTCAAAATTATCTCTGTTTTGAAATTGAATTTTCTCAAATGTTTTAGAATTCACTTATCAATTTATAGAAAAAAAATACTGGAATTTAATTGGAATTACTTTGAAACTATAGATAAATTTGGGATAATTAACATTTTGCCACATAGAATTTCAATGCATTATTGTGATAATTATTATGAGAAAAATACTCATCTATGCTAGCTTTTTTAAAATTTAGAGAAGTCTTATTGATTGTCTTCCATTTCGGCAACTATCAATTTACCTCGATTCACTAATTTTTTCCCGTTAGAATGTAAGTTCCATGAGATTTGAGGCATTGAACATCTTGCTTATTGCTGTATCCTCAAATCATAGTATAGACATTAAAAGATATTAAACACTTTGAATAAAACAAAAATATATATACAGTAGTAAGATAAGGAATCAAACAGATTGCATCATTCTATTGCTATTCAGGTTATTATTTTCTTTTACTTCTGGCCACCAAAATTACCTACTAGATTATCCAGTAATAAAACATGCTCAATATGTTTGAAGCCCTAAATTTACACAAGGCTTTACCTGATCTTGTACATTTGAGAATCAGGTTTAATGTGAGTTTTTATTAACTGAAAGGATCACAGCATGCATTTTGCATAAGTTTTCAAAATTACCTCACTTGCATTATTCATAAATTAGTAACATAAATGTAGTTATAAAAATTGTCTTTTTAACTAAGCCAGAAACAGTTTTAGAGTTAAGGGAATTAGGGA
>NW_007280513.1:0-463 GCF_000164805.1 Carlito syrichta | reverse complement strand
TGCAATAAAATAAAATAATGAGCAAGACTTAGTGGTTCCTCACTGTCATAGCATTTTGGGAGGTTGAGGAGAGAGTATCGCTCAGGCCATGAATGAGAGACTGCCCTGGGCCTCGAACAAAACACTATTTCTACAAAGTAAAAAAATAATATAAGCAAAGAAAAATAGAAGAAGATTAATAAAATAAAATCATTAGCTAGACTTAATGGTTCCTGCCTGGCATCCCAGTACATTACAAAGAACCAAGGTGTGAGGATCGCTTGAGACCAGGAGTTTGAGACTAGCCTGGGCCTCATGGGAAAAACCCTGTCACCTCAAAATGAAAAAGAAAAAAAAAATATTAAGGTAAAAAACAAAACCAATAAACAAAATAAAAAATAAGTGATATGAGCCAGATTTAGTGGTTCCTGCCTGTCATACCAACACAGTGGGAGGATAAGGCAGGAGTATCACTTGATGCCAG
>NW_007280512.1:0-685 GCF_000164805.1 Carlito syrichta | reverse complement strand
TAGCATCATGAACTTCCTTGACTAAAGGGTTCTAGTGGACAGTGGAAGAGGAGTCTGTGAAAAGAACTTAGTGGTGAGTTGTAATGTGTACTCAAGTCTAAGGAACAGATGTCTGCAGTCAGCCCAGTTTGTCCAGGATTGGCTTTGTTCTTTTTCTCCTAGTGAGTGATGTTCTCACTACCTTTTATAGTAACTGATATAAAGTGTGCTAAGGCTTAGTTCTTAATAACATATATGCAGACTAATCTAGGTTGGGAGGGGAAATGCTACATTTGGTGTAAGACCTGTATAGTTTTGGAAGGCTATTGCTGGGAGCCAGCCACAGAGGCCCACTGAACATTAGGGATCAGGGAGGGCCGTGGACCCCGAGACCACTAGGATGTGTTCGGGAGCTGTCGACCCCATTTCCTCCCTCCTTTTCCACTTGGCACTGCAACCAGGAAAGGGTCCTGCTGGCTCTAACAGAAAACTCTGAGACCGGAATGTACACAGCTAAACTTGGGAGTCTATTGTTCCCATTTTCCACGGTTTATGGTTTTTGCTTTTAAACAATTTAAGTTTAACTTTGAGTCACATTGAGGAGACTTAGTGCAAGTCACAGGTTCTCTTGATATGATTTTAGAACTTTATAGCTATAGGTTTTAGAAAATAGTTTATAGAGATTAAAAAAATTAAGTAACCATTT
>NW_007280511.1:0-421 GCF_000164805.1 Carlito syrichta | reverse complement strand
GATTATGACAAATTTCCTTCCAAAAAAGGCTGATGACGATGATGATGAGGAGGAGGAGATCTTTTTCCTTTTGGCTGACACTTTTGCACCCTCCAGACTATGAAGATAAATTATCTCCACAGGATGCAACAGAACTAGACAATGAGGCTGCAAATTATCACGGTCAAAACTCTAATGGTAATGGTAATTTCTCTCCACCACAGGTCCTACTCCTTAAAACAGAGGTAAAGAAACCTAACTCTATGCCTGGTGGTGTTCCTTCTTTTCTTTTTGGTATGCAGGCTGCTTGAGCGAGGCAGAGAAGGAAGGAGATTTCAGTTTATCAGCATGTTTTCCAGTGGCTTTCACTAATAACGATGGAGTTGTCCAAGTTAAATTGGAGCCCTTGCTGTATAAATTGGTAAGAGAACTAAAAAAGGCA
>NW_007280510.1:0-584 GCF_000164805.1 Carlito syrichta | reverse complement strand
ATTTGGGATAAGAGATCAACAGTCTATCAGTCCTACTCCTACCTTCTTGAAGCCACTCCTTTAAAGCTAACACAGCTTCTATGGGCATCCTCTTAGGATTACTAGCAGACAGAAGGCTCTGCTGTGGGTCAAAGCAGTGCACTGGTAAAATCCACTCTAAGGTCCATCTGGATCCAAGGATCAATGTTTGCTCCTTATTTTGATTCCTGTTTCAAATTCTGTTCAGCCATGTGGTTTCCATAGCCTATCAGAGATTCTGCAATGATCAAGTGACATCATTAGTATATTAAAATACACTGCACATCAGTGATAAAAATGTCAACAAAATAGACATGTCTTCTTCAGTGTGAACATCAAAGCCCCAGAAATTAAAGTTCAGAGATTACACTTTCAAAGGTGTTTGCAAAGTCTAAGATACTTATGGAACATTGAATTAAAGTCATCTCTCAATTTCTTACTCTCTTGGCCTTAGCTAAAGGTGGAACTGGGTTCCTTTCAGCAGCTACACCTGAGCTGGCCTCTGTAAGAATAAATTCTGATGTAATCCCACACCTTTTGGGAGGCTGACGTGAGTGGATTCCCTG
>NW_007280509.1:0-884 GCF_000164805.1 Carlito syrichta | reverse complement strand
AAGACTAAAGTGTGAAATCATTGAAATAGATCTTGGAGCCAGGCTCGGTGGCTCAGCCTGTAATCCCGCACCTTTGGGAGGCTGAGGTGAGTGGATTGCCTGAGCCCGTGGGTTCAAGACCCGCCTGGGCAGCGAGACCTAATCTCTACAATAAATCAAAAAATCAGCCGGGTGTGGTAGCACATGCCTGTAATTCCAGCTACTTGGGAAGGCTGAGGCGGAAGGAACGCCGAAGCCCAGCAGGTCGAGGCTGCAGTGGCTGGGAGCGGCCACTGCACCACTCCAGTCTGGGTGACAGAGTGAGACTCCAACTCAAAAAAAAAGAAAAAAGAAATAGATCTTGGAATAGATAGAATCACATAGGTTCATTAGAAGAGGTAGAAATACGAATTGCTACTCCATAGTGGCCTTGCAGTTTATAATTCTAAACGTCCTCAATCTTTTCTCTTACTAAGTTCTACTTACCTTTCAGCAAATGCTTTATCAAGTCTTTTTCACTTCTTGCCTTTATTAAACAATAAATATCTAAATTTATTTTTCCTAATTCAGCTGCAAACTCTTATCTATCATCCATATGACCTCTTCAGAGATATACATGTCAAGGAATTGTTTCATTTCATCTAAGTTCTCAAATTGGTGGGGATAGAATTGTTCATAGTATTCTTTTAGTATCCTTTTAATGCCCTAGGGTTAGTAGTGATGAGGGCTGTTTCATTTTTGATACTGGTAATTTGTGGGGTAGGAGAAGAATTTTAAAATGTGATTAAAGCCTAGTCTTTCAGAAGGTATACTTTTCAGGTGTTTTATAGCTCCCAATCCCTTATGTGAGACAAGAAGTCCAGATGAGTGTGAAGACTGGATATTCCTCCCCTTCCCCAACACCT
>NW_007280508.1:0-452 GCF_000164805.1 Carlito syrichta | reverse complement strand
GTAGTGATGAGGGCTGTTTCATTTTTGATACTGGTAATTGTGGGGGTAGGAGAAGAATTTTAAAAAGTGATTAAAGCCTAGTCTTTCAGAAGGTATACTTTTTCAGGTGTTTTATAGCTCCCAATCCCTTATGTGAGACAAGAAGTCCAGATGAGTGTGAAGACTGGATATTCCTCCCCTTTCCCAACACCTAGGCAAGATGCAGCTCTGGACAAGTCCTTGCTCTTTGAGAGTATGCTTTTATCATTCAGAAAGCTCTGGCCCACTTCAAATTTCATTATTTTTTCCTCCCTCCTTCCAGATCCATGAAATAAATTTTTTTTGATCTTCTATGTGAAATCCTGGAAGAATTTCTGAAGATAAAATTCATGTAAGTTTTGGAACTTCCTAAGAGTATGGCATCCGGGAGTTTTTCACACACTAGCAAAAGCCTAGCCTCTAGAATGTCTTAA
>NW_007280507.1:0-667 GCF_000164805.1 Carlito syrichta | reverse complement strand
GCATGTCATGTGCAGAACTAGGTCGTGAGTTGGGAAATAGAACCAGAATATATCAATCTGCTGGTGGATAGTTAAAAGAGGTAGAGAAAAGGTTCACATTGCTGCTGGAAACATCAGCTCAACTATTAGGATACATTTTGTTAATTAAAAGTGAATAATTAAAAAGCAGAATGATTATTAGTTATGACAATAATGACAACTTTTGAATTTGAGAGTGTCAGTAAAAATAGACAGTGTTTTTACTTGTTGCCATTTTTTATCTAAAGACACAAATTGATAGGGAGTTTGGCTCTAAGTATATATGAAAAAATGGCATTCAAGGAGGTTTTTATTATACATCAAGTTTATGTGGCATAATTCATAATTCATATTTGTTTTTTGTATTTTAAAATTTCACATATTCTTTCTTTTTTGGACCTCATAATTTATAGATTGTATAGGAAAGTATTATGTTTCTATTTAAAATACACATATAAAATAGTTATTTATTAAAAATTTCCAAAATTCAATAAGATCAATGAAGTTATGCCAGATTCTGGACCTTTGAAAATTAAATGTGAATCACATTAGTCATTTCCATTTCATCAAGGCCAAGCTTCATTTTGTACAAATGTGATTGACTTCATTTAGAACCAATTGATAATTTTCCAAGTATTTCATATTCAGT
>NW_007280506.1:0-780 GCF_000164805.1 Carlito syrichta | reverse complement strand
CAGCCTACTGGGGAAGACCAATTAGAACAGCAGACATGTCTACAGTAACACTTCAGGCTAGGATAACTTGGAGCCCAATCTTCAAAGTTCTCAAAGAAAACAATTTCAACCAAGAATTACCTACTCAGCTAAGCTAAGCTTCATCAGTGATGGAGAATTAAAATCTTTCCCAGACATTCAATCCCTAAGAATTTATGCTGTCTCCAGACCTGCTCTACAGAAAATCACTTAAGAAAGTATTAAACACAGAAGAAAAGAAAAAAACAATGCCTTTCACAAGAATGTAGGAAAAAGATTGAAAACACACATGAATCAATCCAAAAAATCAAAAGAAAAAAAACCCAAAGAAACAGCAAAAACAACAGCAAACTCTATAAAAACCTCACAATAGGGACAAACTCTCACATTTCAATAATTAGCCTGAATGTTAATGGACTAAATGCACCACTGAAAAGACAGAGAATGGAAAAATGGATAAAATATCATTAATCAATACATCTTTTCTCTAAGAGACTAATTTCACCAAAAAGGACACTCGCAAACTCAAAGTAGGGGGATAGGAAACAAAATTTCAGGCAAACCAATCAAAAAAGAAAACAGGAGTCATGATCTTGATATCAGACAAAATACCCTTTATGCTATCAAAAATTTGAAAAGATAGAGAATGTCACTACATAATGAAAAAAGGTTCAATCGATCAATAAGAAATATCCATCCTAAACATGTATACACCCAATATATGAGCACCGACTTTCATAAAGCAACTTCTAAGCAACTAAA
>NW_007280505.1:0-705 GCF_000164805.1 Carlito syrichta | reverse complement strand
CCAGTCTCTACAAAGATAAAATATAAATAAGTATCCTTTAGATTCTCTGAATATGCAACTAGCAGTTTCTGGTGATCCCCATGGTGAGCTGGTGGTGAGCAGCAAAGCTAGGAGCTGGGAGGCTGGTTTGTTTGTTTATGCCACTACGGCCTGCCAACCCAGTCTCAAACTTCTGAGCATCTCAGAGATCTGTCACCAGCAGCCTTGGCTGGAGTCAGATAACCAGTCAAAGGGGTGAGGGACATCACTGCACTTCCTGGTAGTCAGGTGGGTTCGACTCTGTCTCCCCAACACCCCTGACAGTTGTGAAGGGATAAACAGTGACAGAGGGATGGGAGGGAATAACCCCCTCCCTAGCAACTGTGCTGGGGACCCAGCTGTCAGCAAACGGCCATCTGTTCAACAGGGCTGCAAAACGAAGCCCCTGGCCCATGGCCCCACCATGGGAAACAATCCACCTCCTTCAAGGTGAGCAGCAGCAGAACCTCCAGAACCACCTGAAGACAGGTTCTTAGCCATTACCTCCTGAGCCCCCACCCTGAGCCCCAAGTCTCAGGGAATGGGTCATGCCTGGCGCATCAGCCCAGGATAAGTCCAGTCCAGGGTGGCCCATCTGCACTGGCAATGTCATAGTCCAGTTCTGGTCCTCATCTCCAGCAGACCCATATCCCTGCCAAGCTCAGTCTTCATAGTCTTTTCTGGAAG
>NW_007280504.1:0-439 GCF_000164805.1 Carlito syrichta | reverse complement strand
GGGATAAACAGTGACAGAGGGATGGGAGGGAATAACCCCCTCCCTAGCAACTGTGCTGGGGACCCAGCTGTCAGCAAACGGCCATCTGTTCAACAGGGCTGCAAAACGAAGCCCCTGGCCCATGGCCCCACCATGGGAAACAATCCACCTCCTTCAAGGTGAGCAGCAGCAGAACCTCCAGAACCACCTGAAGACAGGTTCTTAGCCATTACCTCCTGAGCCCCCACCCTGAGCCCCAAGTCTCAGGGAATGGGTCATGCCTGGCGCATCAGCCCAGGATAAGTCCAGTCCAGGGTGGCCCATCTGCACTGGCAATGTCATAGTCCAGTTCTGGTCCTCATCTCCAGCAGACCCATATCCCTGCCAAGCTCAGTCTTCATAGTCTTTTCTGGAAGGTTCTGTGAGCCAGACATAGACTGAGTCTTGAGACTGTATCTGT
>NW_007280503.1:0-616 GCF_000164805.1 Carlito syrichta | reverse complement strand
ATAACCCTACTGTGGTATATCCATTCAATGGAATACTACTCATCAATAATAAGGAACACACTTTGGCACATGCAACTGCCTTGATGGAGCTCATGGACCTTATGTTGATCTAAAGAGAACAGGCACAAAGGAGCTCTTCTGCATGATTCCATTACTGTGAAGTCCAAGATCAGAAAAACGAATCCAGAATGAAAGAATTAAGAGCAGCGGTGTCTTCTTAGGAAGACATTGACTGGAAAGGGCATGGAGGCATTTCTGGGAGATGGGAAATTCTCCTTTCCATGATCGGGGTGTGGTTCAGATGGGTACTAAGTCATGTCTGCATAGAAATCCAGGAATCTCCTCTTCCCCGAGCCCCAACTCTTGCACATAGGATGTGAGTCAGGTCTCCACATTAAAGCAGTGTAATCAATTATTGTTAAGTCTCTGTCATATGCCTACATATTGATAAAACAAAAACAAAAAGACCTTTTGGCTTATAGAAGCCCGGGTGATTCTCACCACAACCTCACTAAGGATGCCTCAGGGCCATGTGACATGGGTGGAACACCACCTTGGAGGGCTATTGTGCATTACATGATGGGCATATGGAGAGGACTTGGGACATGCCAGACAC
>NW_007280502.1:0-578 GCF_000164805.1 Carlito syrichta | reverse complement strand
GATTCCATTACTGTGAAGTCCAAGATCAGAAAAAACGAATCCAGAATGAAAGAAATTAAGAGCAGCGGTGTCTTCTTAGGAAAGACATTGACTGGAAAGGGCATGGAGGCATTTCTGGGAGATGGGAAATTCTCCTTTCCATGATCGGGGTGTGGTTCAGATGGGTACTAAGTCATGTCTGCATAGAAATCCAGGAATCTCCTCTTCCCCGAGCCCCAACTCTTGCACATAGGATGTGAGTCAGGTCTCCACATTAAAGCAGTGTAATCAATTATTGTTAAGTCTCTGTCATATGCCTACATATTGATAAAACAAAAACAAAAAGACCTTTTGGCTTATAGAAGCCCGGGTGATTCTCACCACAACCTCACTAAGGATGCCTCAGGGCCATGTGACATGGGTGGAACACCACCTTGGAGGGCTATTGTGCATTACATGATGGGCATATGGAGAGGACTTGGGACATGCCAGACACAGTAGTACTCATATTGTCATCATTATTCTTGTTCTTACATGGCAAAGCCAAGACTGTAGCTCATTCTGCAAACCTGGAATGCAGCAGAGAGGAGAAAGAGGTC
>NW_007280501.1:0-574 GCF_000164805.1 Carlito syrichta | reverse complement strand
TAGGATGTGAGTCAGGTCTCCACATTAAAGCAGGGTAATCCAATTATTGTTAAGTCTCTGTCATATGCCTACATATTGATAAAACAAAAAACAAAAAGACCTTTTTGGCTTATAGAAGCCCGGGTGATTCTCACCACAACCTCACTAAGGATGCCTCAGGGCCATGTGACATGGGTGGAACACCACCTTGGAGGGCTATTGTGCATTACATGATGGGCATATGGAGAGGACTTGGGACATGCCAGACACAGTAGTACTCATATTGTCATCATTATTCTTGTTCTTACATGGCAAAGCCAAGACTGTAGCTCATTCTGCAAACCTGGAATGCAGCAGAGAGGAGAAAGAGGTCTTACCAACAAAGTAGCATTTGGCATGAAGAGCCTGGATGCAGAGGGGAAGATGGTGTACAGGAGACTGACGGATGGCTGTGTCCCCTCTGAGCCAGAACCTCTGTCACAGTCCCCTAGCTCTGCATTGCCCTGAGTACTCAGTGGACCCCATCTGGCTGATGTAACAGGTGCCAGAGAGGAGCCAACCCTCATGGGAGACAGAACCAGTGCCTGGTTGCCAG
>NW_007280500.1:0-513 GCF_000164805.1 Carlito syrichta | reverse complement strand
TAGCATTTGGCATGAAGAGCCTGGATGCAGAGGGGAAGATGGTGTACAGGAGACTGACGGATGGGCTGTGTCCCCTCTGAGCCAGAACCTCTGTCACAGTCCCCTAGCTCTGCATTGCCCTGAGTACTCAGTGGACCCCATCTGGCTGATGTAACAGGTGCCAGAGAGGAGCCAACCCTCATGGGAGACAGAACCAGTGCCTGGTTGCCAGCAGCCACCTGCGATCATCTGGACCCTCTACCTGCTTCAGCTTCACTGTTGCTCCCCATTGGAGAGAAGCCACTGGTCCATGCAAGATGACCTTGAAAGTGCAGTCAGCGACTAACAGGGCAGCCTCTGGTGAGTCCACACAAAACGGCCTTGAGAGTGAACCCAGGGGCCAATGGGGCAGTCCCAAGTATGTTCACACAAGATGACTTTGAAAGTGAATCCAGGGCCAGTGGGTAGCCCCGGGTGAGTCCATGCAAGATGACCTTGAGAATGCAGCCAGAGCCAGTGGGGCAGCCCCAGATG
>NW_007280499.1:0-592 GCF_000164805.1 Carlito syrichta | reverse complement strand
TTTAATATAATAATCTGTAGTAAACTTTTAGGAACCATGGCAAGGTGGAAGCTCAAAGATCACCCTTTGGCTGGTCAAAGCCATAAAAATGAAAATAAGACCACCTTTGGTCAAGGAGTTTGTGGATTGCAAATGTCTAACAAGTCTTTTGTAGGAAAAACCCCACCAGGCCCAAACTGCACAAGTTAATCTAATCAGCCCTTTGTGATCTACGTGACACACTCAGACCCCACTATGGCAGCAACCATGCGACTAACCCATCTGCATGCTGTCCATCACCTGACATCTGTACTTGCACTTGCCTGCCCCTTCATGATGACGTGGAGCAGACCACCACCCAGTCACCTTAATGATCTTCCCCCATCAAGGGAAATGGTTAAAAGGACTCAATCACTAGCAGCCATCAGCCATTGTCTTGCTAGACTCTGGTGTGGCCATGTGCTCTTTGAGCTATGACTGACACCATGCTTCCTGGCTTTGGCCCCCTCCCCCACCTTGGGGAGGTAAATCTTCTCTCTCCCTTCTCTTTCTCTCTCTAATTTACTCTTAAATAGACTATTTTTTAAAAAATCTAACTTCTGTGCAATTCTTT
>NW_007280498.1:0-613 GCF_000164805.1 Carlito syrichta | reverse complement strand
TCTTTGACTACAATGGAGTCAAACTACAGATAGCACTGAAACATACCAAGAAATTCTCTCACTACTTGGAACTAAACTACATAATTCTAAATGAGCTATGGGTCAAGGAAGAAGTCTCAGGAGAAATACAAAATGCATTGAACTGAATGAAAAGGAAGATGCAATATATCAAAGATTGTGGGAAACAGGTAAAGCAATGCCAAAAGGGAAATTCATAGCTTTAATATCTATATTAGGAAAAAGAGAGCCGGGCTCGGTGGCTCAGCCTGTAATCCTGTGCCTTTGGGAGGCTGAGGTGAGTGAATTGCCTGAGCCCGTGGGTTCGAGACCCGCCTGGGCGGCGAGACCTCATCTCTACAATAAATCAAAAAATCAGCCAGGCATGGTAGCGCGCACCTGTAGTTCCGGCTACTTGGGAGGCTGAGGCGGAAGGATCGCCGGAGCCCAGCGGGTCAAGGCTGCGGTGACCGGGAGAGGCCACTGCACTCCAGTCTGGGCGACTGAGTGAGACTCCAACTCAAAAAAAAAAAAAGAAAGAAAAAAGAGAAAATTTCAAATCTTCTTCCTACATCAAACTTTGAAATACTACTTGCAGACCAAGCTGGACTTCACG
>NW_007280497.1:0-687 GCF_000164805.1 Carlito syrichta | reverse complement strand
TCTAGCTGGGCTCGGTGGCTCAGCCTGTAATCCCATGCCTTTCGGAGGCTGAGGTGAGTGGATTGCCTGAGTCCACGGGTTCGAGACCCGCCTGGGCAGCGAGACCTCATCTCTACAATAAATCAAAAAATCAGCCGGGCGTGGTAGCGAACGCCTGTAATTCCCGCTACTCGGAAGGCTGAGGCTACTCAGAAGGATCGCTGGATCCCAGCAAGTGAGGCTGCGGTGGCCGGGAGCGGCCACTGCACTCCAGTCTGGGCGATTGGGTGAGACTCCAACTCAAAAAATAAAATAAAATAAAAATAAAAGCATAATTGACAAAAAAATTGGTTTTTTGGTACACAAAATTTAAAATAATAACCATTATTATTACTGATAACATATATGAAGTGATATCAGAATGTTAGGAATTTTATAAAATTTGGAAACATGTATTAATAACACATTTAAATATGACCCAAGAGACATTACACATCTACTCATATATGACAATGCTTCCATACTATTTAATGTATCAAATAATCCTAATATGTCTCTCTATTGGGCTTCAGGGGCACTAATATCTAAAATATTAGTTTATGGTCAAAAGACTAAGGTTAGAACGTGAAACTGATGTTGAAAAGTTTGTCAAATATCAAAGATTTAAAATACTTTGACATCAAAAAAAGAATCACAGTTTACTGCAAA
>NW_007280496.1:0-390 GCF_000164805.1 Carlito syrichta | reverse complement strand
ACATGGCTACAGAGCCTTCAGGTTTATTTCCATTTCTTTGATGCATGATACCAATGTCTTCCAGCTCCTTCACCGCCAACTCCTCTCTCTGTTTGTAAATTCCTGGGAGGGCTCTGACTGGCCTGGTATAGATTTTCTGTCCCTTCATACTTTGGCTAAGAAGATAAAAAATTCTGATTTGCTCAGCCTAGTCCATTTACCATTCAGTTAGTGTCAGTACCACAACAGCAAAGGACAATAATGTGCATAGTGGAAGTGTATTAACATCAACATCATAGCTGGCACAAGTGTGAGTGGGTCAACTGCTCCCAAAAGTGTTTTTTTAAAAATGTACCATCAGACTGGAAGAACTGTCCCCACAATCACTCTTTAGGCCTGCCTTCATGATGT
>NW_007280495.1:0-719 GCF_000164805.1 Carlito syrichta | reverse complement strand
TCTCTGTTTGTAAATTCCTGGGAGGGCTCTGACTGGCCTGGTATAGATTTTCTGTCCCTTTCATACTTTGGCTAAGAAGATAAAAAATTCTGATTTGCTCAGCCTAGTCCATTTACCATTCAGTTAGTGTCAGTACCACAACAGCAAAGGACAATAATGTGCATAGTGGAAGTGTATTAACATCAACATCATAGCTGGCACAAGTGTGAGTGGGTCAACTGCTCCCAAAAGTGTTTTTTTAAAAATGTACCATCAGACTGGAAGAACTGTCCCCACAATCACACTTTAGGCCTGCCTTCATGATGTCTATACTCATGTAATAACACTACTATTTTTCCTTATTAACAATTATATAAAACAGTTCTCAATCTATGTTAATAAAAAATATTGCCCTAGTTATTTAGCAAACACCATGTGAAACATTTATTTTCTTCCAATACCGAATACCAGCAAACTGAAAAAGAACAGTTACTGAATTCAAACATACTTTTTAAAAAATATTATTGCTTTGGAATTAAATTGTAACATGAAGACACACACTGATTTTGTTCTATGTTATGTAGTTCATGTATTCATATCCTTGTAATATTTTCTGTTAGCATGAAAATAAGAGTAGTTACACAAGCAAGAGTAAAATATATATTGAACTTACATCCTCTATGTCTTTGTCCAGAACTACTATTCTTAGAGGTATGGTCAAATTTAAACTGTCAGAAATG
>NW_007280494.1:0-398 GCF_000164805.1 Carlito syrichta | reverse complement strand
AGCTTCACCCAGAAGTGATATTGCTTTATTTATGTATTTATTTTTTTGAGTTGGAGTCTCACTCCATTGCCCAGGCTGGGTGCAGTGGCATGCTCACAGCCACCCCAGCGTCAACCAGCTGGGTTCAGGTGATGCTTTCACCTCAGCTCTACAAGTAGGTGGAACTACAGGGGTGCACTACCAATTCCGGCTAATTTTTTTTTATCTAGTGTAGAAATGAAGTCTTGCCAAGTTGCCCGGGCTGATCTTGAACCCATGGACTCAGGTAATCCCCTCACCTTGACCACCCAAAGCACTGGGATTACAGGGTTGAGCCACCGTGCCTAGCTGTGACATTACTTTTAATGCTTACAGTTTATTGGCCAAAGCAAGTTATGTGGTCAGGGCTAACTTCAAAG
>NW_007280493.1:0-646 GCF_000164805.1 Carlito syrichta | reverse complement strand
TTGTGTTACACATCATTTTGTCCGACTAATGTCGCATTGAATGAAATTTGAAGCACTGTACTAACAATAGGTCTCCAAGCTCCTAGTTCTCTGGTTACATTGTATCAATCCTGTCAAGATTAGTGCCAAAAATTCTTTCTCAATTTGCACTTTCATGATTACCATTATAGGAAAAATAATCAAGATAAATCACAAACTGGCATTTAAAGCTTCACCCAGAAGTGATATTGCTTTATTTATGTATTTATTTTTTTGAGTTGGAGTCTCACTCCATTGCCCAGGCTGGGTGCAGTGGCATGCTCACAGCCACCCCAGCGTCAACCAGCTGGGTTCAGGTGATGCTTTCACCTCAGCTCTACAAGTAGGTGGAACTACAGGGGTGCACTACCAATTCCGGCTAATTTTTTTTTATCTAGTGTAGAGATGAGGTCTTGCCAAGTTGCCCGGGCTGATCTTGAACCCATGGACTCAGGTAATCCCCTCACCTTGACCACCCAAAGCACTGGGATTACAGGGTTGAGCCACCGTGCCTAGCTGTGACATTACTTTTAATGCTTACAGTTTATTGGCCAAAGCAAGTTATGTGGTCAGGGCTAACTTCAAAGTAGGATATGGATATCCAACCAAAACTTGAAAAATCTCAGTG
>NW_007280492.1:0-433 GCF_000164805.1 Carlito syrichta | reverse complement strand
TCAGCATTACAAGTAGCTGGAATTACAGGCATGCGCTACCACGCCTGGCTGATTTTTTGATTTATTGTAGAGATGAGTTCTTGCTGCCCAGGCGGGTCTCGAACTCGCAGACTCAGGCAATCCACTCACCTCAGCCTCCCAAAGGCGCGGGATTACACGCTGAGCCACCGAGCCCGGCTTGTACATGTGTTTATATAGATATATTTTCATTTCTTTTGGTGTGGACTTGCTGGGTCATATGGTAACTCGTTTACTTTGGCGGAGCTGGCAAAATGTCTTCCAGAGAGGCTGTACCACTTCACAACGCCACCAGCAATGCATGAGAGTTCCAATGGCTCCATATTCCTGCCAACATTTGTTATGTTGTGTTGGGTGTGTCTCTCCAGTTGTCTCAGTAATATGTTGAAAAGACTATTCTTTCCCCATTGACTTG
>NW_007280491.1:0-662 GCF_000164805.1 Carlito syrichta | reverse complement strand
CACTCTGTCACCCAGACTGGAGTGCAGTGGCCGCTCTCAGCCACCACAGCCTCGACCTGCTGGGCTCCGGCTATCCTTCCATCTCAGCCTTCCAAGTAGCTGGAATTACAGGCATGCGCTACCACGCCTGGCTGATTTTTTGATTTATTGTAGAGATGAGTTCTTGCTGCCTAGGCGGGTCTCGAACTCGCAGACTCAGGCAATCCACTCACCTCAGCCTTCCAAAGGCGCGGGATTACATGCTGAGCCACCGAGCCCGGCTTGTACATGTGTTTATATAGATATATTTTCATTTCTTTTGGTGTGGACTTGCTGGGTCATATGGTAACTCGTTTACTTTGGCGGAGCTGGCAAAATGTCTTCCAGAGAGGCTGTACCATTTCACAACGCCACCAGCAATGCATGAGAGTTCCAATGGCTCCATATTCCTGCCAACATTTGTTATGTTGTGTTGGGTGTGTCTCTCCAGTTGTCTCAGTAATATGTTGAAAAGACTATTCTTTCCCCATTGACTTGTCTAGGCACCCTTTTGGTCAGTGACTGTCAATATGGGGTTTATTTCTGAATCACCTCAGAGCCCTTTGCATGCTGGTCTGTCACCTGGAACAATCTTCCTCACCTTTTAAACCTGCGTGTCACCTTCTTGCCAGTTTCCTGGCTAG
>NW_007280490.1:0-463 GCF_000164805.1 Carlito syrichta | reverse complement strand
ATCTTTTTCCCCTTCCTTCACTGTCCTAGGATCTAGAAACTTGCTGTTGACTTAATCTTTTGCACTCTTCTATTCTAAGAGGAGAATAATGTTCTACACCTAATGCTTATTTAACTATACTCCAAGAAGGAAACATGGGAGAAGTTTACCTGCATCTAGCCTTCAGACTGGAGTGGAGACACTACAGCAAATCCTCAGACTTGTAGGCAAAAATAAAAGTTGGCTATTTTAAGTCACTGGGATTTAGGAGTTCTTTGTTACACAGCTTTATAACTTAAAAGCTGATTAATACAGCAGTCATGGAAAAGTGATAAATCTATTCTTTCCATTTCCATGGAAAATTTCCAGTATCACTTAACAGAGTTTGAAAAGTCTCATGATATATGAAAATGGTAAAGAGATCGCCATACTGTAGAGCAAAATGACATTATATTTCTAGAAGTTTAGGTTATTTCATTTGGTC
>NW_007280489.1:0-434 GCF_000164805.1 Carlito syrichta | reverse complement strand
CGACTCCACAATACCCCTGCTGGGAATATACTCCAAGGAACTCAAATCACTCTATTAAAAAGATACTTGCACATTGCAGCATACTTACAATAGCAAAACATGGATCTAAAGCTGCCCATTGAAAGAATACTGAATTTAAAAAAAATATGGTATATACACATAACGAAATATTGTGCAGTCATAAAGAAGAACAAAAGTATGAAATTTGCAGCAACTTGAATTGACTTAAAAGCTATAATACTGAGTGATCTATCACAGAAACAAAGAACCAAGTGTTACATGTTCTTAATCATTAGCAGACCTTGAACAACTATTGTAATACTATAAGAAAGGGATTGGTAATAGTGGGAAACTGCCAGGGGAGGGCGGAAGCAGGATTGGTAGTATTGGGAAACTGCCAGGAGAAAGGGGGCACACCTCATCAACAAATGTTC
>NW_007280488.1:0-573 GCF_000164805.1 Carlito syrichta | reverse complement strand
TACAGACACACGAGAAATGGGGGAAGAAAGACAGTAAGACAGGGCAACCCTCTTAGGTACCCTCCCTTGTGAGATCTTTTCTGTCTTCTCAATAAATCCTGCTCTTTCACAAAAAAGAAAGCTAGGAAGACAGACAGATACACAGATTCATTGACTGACTGACTGACAGAGGCAAGAGAGGTTAGAAATAAAACATCTATATTTTAACTTTTTTTTCAAGTGGGAAAAAGGAGAAAATGGTTTGAGATAAACATCTCTTGGACCCATCAAAGACTTGCAGATCTGAAAGGTAACTACTTTGGCTTTCTTAATCAAAGTAACAATACATTAAACTGTTCTTAATCAAAATACATTAGACTATATGATACATCACATTCAGTATGCTCTATATTCAGTCACTTTAGGAATGCTGGCACTTTTTGCTGTTACATGTGTGCACAAGGAAAGGCAGCTTGTAGGAAAACAAGATTAATAAGAATCAGACCTTAGATGGTTTTCTCCATCACAGAAGAAAAACACCCATGGGAATTCACTTTTGGAAAGCTAAAGGTGAACTCCTCAGAATGAAGTTCC
>NW_007280487.1:0-820 GCF_000164805.1 Carlito syrichta | reverse complement strand
CGAAACATAAGGACCTTGTCAGCTTATGCTCTGGTTTCCTTCATCTCCTCCTTTTCTTTTAAGTGCAGTTGATGGACTTCTACTTGGAGCTCTCTGATGGCACATTCTCCTGCCTGGATGCAGACTGGGAAACAAAACAGTAAAATCAAAATCAGCACTCCCAATGCTATTAAAGGATATACTGTAGACCATAAGCTATGTGACAATACCAACAACTTAATTTTACCAAGAATATCATTAACCAATGAGCTAGCAGGCAATAAAGGTGACCCAGCTATAGAAATATTTACAATATCTTGATGTAATCGAACAATATTCAAAGAAGCATTATTTGAAGACCAAATTCTCAGCAAATGATTTCTAACCAGATACCAATGCCATTCAGAATCATTATAAGGCTTAGAGGTTATACAAATCCATTGGAACTCTGCATGACATCATAACATAACCTGAGTCTTTACAGCAGCAACTTGGTCTCCAAGGACTAGAACCATTTGTTCCAATGTTTTGAGTTGCACCTCCAATTTATCATCAATGGCTTCTTGGCTGGATAGAGCAGTGAAATGTTCTTAGCCAGATTGTCCACGTACTGAGCAGTGTGTATTTCTTGACTCAAAGCCATTGCTAAAGTGGTGGCTCCTGCAATCAACGTAACCAATGCAGTAACATTGGCAACTAAAAGTCCAATAAATCTTCACTGGCAGTCAAGCAGGTTGGACATTTGAGAAAGCACATGCCAGCCAGAGTCCTGATACTATGGCCCAGAAATATTTACAGTCATCATAACAAAAGAGGGTTGATGCAATACCACAACTTGCTG
>NW_007280486.1:0-615 GCF_000164805.1 Carlito syrichta | reverse complement strand
GAATATCATTAACCAATGAGCTAGCAGGCAATAAAGGTGACCCAGCTATAGAAATATTTACAATATCTTGATGTAATCGAACAATATTCAAAGAAGCATTATTTGAAGACCAAATTCTCAGCAAATGATTTCTAACCAGATACCAATGCCATTCAGAATCATTATAAGGCTTAGAGGTTATACAAATCCATTGGAACTCTGCATGACATCATAACATAACCTGAGTCTTTACAGCAGCAACTTGGTCTCCAAGGACTAGAACCATTTGTTCCAATGTTTTGAGTTGCACCTCCAATTTATCATCAATGGCTTCTTGGCTGGATAGAGCAGTGAAATGTTCTTAGCCAGATTGTCCACGTACTGAGCAGTGTGTATTTCTTGACTCAAAGCCATTGCTAAAGTGGTGGCTCCTGCAATCAACGTAACCAATGCAGTAACATTGGCAACTAAAAGTCCAATAAATCTTCACTGGCAGTCAAGCAGGTTGGACATTTGAGAAAGCACATGCCAGCCAGAGTCCTGATACTATGGCCCAGAAATATTTACAGTCATCATAACAAAAGAGGGTTGATGCAATACCACAACTTGCTGTTCTCTATTTTGAGGAGAGACACA
>NW_007280485.1:0-822 GCF_000164805.1 Carlito syrichta | reverse complement strand
TAGCTATGTGAGAACCCTATTAGGGTCATGAAGAAATTATAGATAGCACTACCACATGACCTAGCATTAACTCTTCTGGGTATATACCCAGAGGAAGTAAAATCATTGTCTCAAAAAGATATTTTCACTTCTATGTTCATTGCAGCATTATCGCAATAGCGAAGATATGGAAACAATGTCCTTCAACCAAAAAATGGATATAGAAGATGTGATATGTATATAAAATTACTATTTTATATAATAATGCAAAATCTTAAAAAAAAAGATTGGGTCATTTGTCACAACATGGATGGACCTGGAAGAAATTCTGCTAAGTGACATAAGTCAGACACAGAAATTAAACATTTCATGATTTCATTTATACTTGGAATATATGTGTAAAAGAGCTCAAATACACAATAATAGATAATTAAACAGTGGTTACCATGTGCTGCAGAGCATTGGGGGATGCGGATTAAAGACTCCAAACAGCACATATTTAGGGTTGTCATGATTAGAGATCTTATGAGGACTAAAATTAATAAAGTTTCTTTTCTTAGGAATTTTTGTTAAATAACTAGATGCTAGCTTCGCTCATCACAAAAAAGCACTTGTGTGGAATGTACATATTTTATTCTGCCCAAATATAGTAACTGTTTTATAATCTGTAAGTATTACATAACAAAGTATTGTAAACCTCAAATATTAATAGCAAAATGTATTAAAAATCAACTCAGACTAAATACTGTTATGGTCTTGTCTTGGTTCAACTATTTCCATATAACTTAATTCTGTTGAAAAACAAAACTTAAGGAGATTTATAGTATGTAAAAGTCTCCAGTG
>NW_007280484.1:0-397 GCF_000164805.1 Carlito syrichta | reverse complement strand
CTGGGGTGCCGGCTCTGTTGGTCAATGGCTTCCTGACCCCGGACGTGGTCGCCAACCGTGGCGCCAGACTTCTGCCCTTTGTGCAGCTTCACCTGCTGAGTGCACTGACCAAGGCTGGAGAGGTGGTGGGCCTGATGCGGAAGGGGCTGTTGCCCCGAGTGCAGTGCCTGCAGCTCCGGGCCGAGAGTTCGGCTCTGCTGCCATTGTCCCCAAACTCACCTTGGCCTTTGGCCTTGTCGCGGAGTCCAGCCGTGACTGTGCTGCTGCAGGAGGACTTTCTGGTGCACCAAGGCCGACCAGACATCTACCTGCAGCGCATCCAACTCAACAACCCTGTTGTGAACTGTAGGATCCACTGCAGGCCACTCCCCAAGGCCTTCCTCCCCAGTACCCTGAA
>NW_007280483.1:0-600 GCF_000164805.1 Carlito syrichta | reverse complement strand
GCTGTGATACTGGGCTCTGGGGTGCCGGCTCTGTTGGTCAATGGCTTCCTGACCCCGGACGTGGTCGCCAACCGTGGCGCCAGACTTCTGCCCTTTGTGCAGCTTCACCTGCTGAGTGCACTGACCAAGGCTGGAGAGGTGGTGGGCCTGATGCGGAAGGGGCTGTTGCCCCGAGTGCAGTGCCTGCAGCTCCGGGCCGAGAGTTCGGCTCTGCTGCCATTGTCCCCAAACTCACCTTGGCCTTTGGCCTTGTCGCGGAGTCCAGCCGTGACTGTGCTGCTGCAGGAGGACTTTCTGGTGCACCAAGGCCGACCAGACATCTACCTGCAGCGCATCCAACTCAACAACCCTGTTGTGAACTGTAGGATCCACTGCAGGCCACTCCCCAAGGCCTTCCTCCCCAGTACCCTGAAGAAAATCAGAGACTATCAGTTCTTCCTCTACTCACGCAGGTTTCTGTCTATTACTATGGGGCACGTGCACCTGGTGCTGGTGGCTGCCAAGAAACTAGGGAATCGGTTCCAAGTGGCTCACAAGATGCAGCTTGACTAGAGGGTGCGTAGATTGTGCATGTCTCTGGCCCCATAAACCTCCAGGTGC
>NW_007280482.1:0-683 GCF_000164805.1 Carlito syrichta | reverse complement strand
CCACCCATGAGAGGCACAGCCAGCAGGAGCTCACTGAGGCTGTGATACTGGGCTCTGGGGTGCCGGCTCTGTTGGTCAATGGCTTCCTGACCCCGGACGTGGTCGCCAACCGTGGCGCCAGACTTCTGCCCTTTGTGCAGCTTCACCTGCTGAGTGCACTGACCAAGGCTGGAGAGGTGGTGGGCCTGATGCGGAAGGGGCTGTTGCCCCGAGTGCAGTGCCTGCAGCTCCGGGCCGAGAGTTCGGCTCTGCTGCCATTGTCCCCAAACTCACCTTGGCCTTTGGCCTTGTCGCGGAGTCCAGCCGTGACTGTGCTGCTGCAGGAGGACTTTCTGGTGCACCAAGGCCGACCAGACATCTACCTGCAGCGCATCCAACTCAACAACCCTGTTGTGAACTGTAGGATCCACTGCAGGCCACTCCCCAAGGCCTTCCTCCCCAGTACCCTGAAGAAAATCAGAGACTATCAGTTCTTCCTCTACTCACGCAGGTTTCTGTCTATTACTATGGGGCACGTGCACCTGGTGCTGGTGGCTGCCAAGAAACTAGGGAATCGGTTCCAAGTGGCTCACAAGATGCAGCTTGACTAGAGGGTGCGTAGATTGTGCATGTCTCTGGCCCCATAAACCTCCAGGTGCTCAAAAGCAAAGTAGCCAGGAGCTTACGACACTTCAGGACTTGGC
>NW_007280481.1:0-566 GCF_000164805.1 Carlito syrichta | reverse complement strand
CAATACAAGAACGACCACATCAAACTGGTTGTGCTGGTGGAAGTAAGGGTAAGCCCAGCATGAATGTGACCGTGGAGCCCCACGGCCAGACCGCCAAGGTCTAAGTCTGAGAGGCGGGCTGCCTGCAGGACCCAGTGGAGCTGACCTTGGCGCCCAGGGCCAGACCTTCTTGGTCATAGTCACGCAGCCCATCATGCCACTGCTGTACATCTCCACTGACCTCACACACCTGCAGTACCTGTGGCACATGCTGCACCTCAAGGCCATCCTGGCCCATGATTTATCAAGCTCATCTACAATGAGTAGTGTGGGCCCAGAACCAAATCCCTTTTCACGAGTAAGGAAAATCCCAGTGTCAGAGTGAGATAACAGCCCTACTCTCAGTCACCCTGTGCACAAGACACCCAGGGCTGACAGCCTGTCGCTGGGAGCCAGGGAGACTTGGGAAGCACTCACCCTTTGTACCTTGTTGGATGAAGCCAGTGACACAGAGCAAGTGTGGATGCTCAGAGTTTGTGGGGGAGGCCCGTGGACTTTTGTAAACTTTCAACACAATAAAATGAAAC
>NW_007280480.1:0-616 GCF_000164805.1 Carlito syrichta | reverse complement strand
CATCAAACTGGTTGTGCTGGTGGAACTAAGGGTAAGCCCAGCATGAATGTGACTGTGGAGCCCCACGGCCAGACCGCCAAGGTCTAAGTCTGAGAGGCGGGCTGCCTGCAGGACCCAGTGGAGCTGACCTTGGCGCCCAGGGCCAGACCTTCTTGGTCATAGTCACGCAGCCCATCATGCCACTGCTGTACATCTCCACTGACCTCACACACCTGCAGTACCTGTGGCACATGCTGCACCTCAAGGCCATCCTGGCCCATGATTTATCAAGCTCATCTACAATGAGTAGTGTGGGCCCAGAACCAAATCCCTTTTCACGAGTAAGGAAAATCCCAGTGTCAGAGTGAGATAACAGCCCTACTCTCAGTCACCCTGTGCACAAGACACCCAGGGCTGACAGCCTGTCGCTGGGAGCCAGGGAGACTTGGGAAGCACTCACCCTTTGTACCTTGTTGGATGAAGCCAGTGACACAGAGCAAGTGTGGATGCTCAGAGTTTGTGGGGGAGGCCCGTGGACTTTTGTAAACTTTCAACACAATAAAATGAAACTGAGTAGCAAATACTTGAAATTGAACTTCCACTTCTGCTTTTCTTCTGTCCCAGGTAACAGACCATC
>NW_007280479.1:0-524 GCF_000164805.1 Carlito syrichta | reverse complement strand
CACCCTGTGCACAAGACACCCAGGGCTGACAGCCTGTCGCTGGGAGCCAGGGAGACTTGGGAAGCACTCACCCTTTGTACCTTGTTGGATGAAGCCAGTGACACAGAGCAAGTGTGGATGCTCAGAGTTTGTGGGGGAGGCCCGTGGACTTTTGTAAACTTTCAACACAATAAAATGAAACTGAGTAGCAAATACTTGAAATTGAACTTCCACTTCTGCTTTTCTTCTGTCCCAGGTAACAGACCATCTTTGGAAGATACTCCTTTCTTTTCCTAATTTAATGTGTTCTTCTTGAATGATCTTTAATTTATTTGTAATGGGATTTTGCTGGATGGCTTTTGCATCCACTGCGAATAGCGAATCTCAGCAGTGATGTCCCATCTCAGCCCATGGAGGCCTTGCAGTCCTGAGGCTGGGCCTGGACCCCAGGTGGCTGCATTGCCTGCAGAGGGATGTGGGTCGAGTTGTCACCCTCAGATTTACACGTCCTCGCTTTCTGGTCTTGAGCCTGTGGAGATCTATGG
>NW_007280478.1:0-778 GCF_000164805.1 Carlito syrichta | reverse complement strand
TTGGTCATAGTCACGCAGCCCATCATGGCCACTGCTGTACATCTCCACTGACCTCACACACCTGCAGTACCTGTGGCACATGCTGCACCTCAAAGGCCATCCTGGCCCATGATTTATCAAGCTCATCTACAATGAGTAGTGTGGGCCCAGAACCAAATCCCTTTTCACGAGTAAGGAAAATCCCAGTGTCAGAGTGAGATAACAGCCCTACTCTCAGTCACCCTGTGCACAAGACACCCAGGGCTGACAGCCTGTCGCTGGGAGCCAGGGAGACTTGGGAAGCACTCACCCTTTGTACCTTGTTGGATGAAGCCAGTGACACAGAGCAAGTGTGGATGCTCAGAGTTTGTGGGGGAGGCCCGTGGACTTTTGTAAACTTTCAACACAATAAAATGAAACTGAGTAGCAAATACTTGAAATTGAACTTCCACTTCTGCTTTTCTTCTGTCCCAGGTAACAGACCATCTTTGGAAGATACTCCTTTCTTTTCCTAATTTAATGTGTTCTTCTTGAATGATCTTTAATTTATTTGTAATGGGATTTTGCTGGATGGCTTTTGCATCCACTGCGAATAGCGAATCTCAGCAGTGATGTCCCATCTCAGCCCATGGAGGCCTTGCAGTCCTGAGGCTGGGCCTGGACCCCAGGTGGCTGCATTGCCTGCAGAGGGATGTGGGTCGAGTTGTCACCCTCAGATTTACACGTCCTCGCTTTCTGGTCTTGAGCCTGTGGAGATCTATGGTTTTGTACTTTAGGGCATTGAGGAGATATTTACCTT
>NW_007280477.1:0-720 GCF_000164805.1 Carlito syrichta | reverse complement strand
CGCTTAAATGATTCTTATTTCCTAATGGAAATGTGTCCATCTCTATAAACAAGGTAGTAATCTATTGTCATTGAAAAATAACACATTTACCTTGGAATCAGCTAAAAATAAGTCTTTTCACGTATAGGTTAGTAGGGCAATTAACACCTGCATTATACCAATAGTATTTACCACTTTTATTATGTCTCATATATCTCTTTTCACTTTTTCTTTCCTTGGCATTTTTCAACAGGGTTCTGGTTCTCATATCAGGCTAATGCCTTCCTTGGGCTGAACTGAGCAACAGGTTTAGTGCACTGAGCACCCTGCCAACTTTCCAGGGAAAGGAGCCATGGACTTACCTCCTAAATGATACTGACAGCTAAACTAATTTTTTGTATCTTATAAAATCAAAGTTGTAGTTTATTTTAGATGCATCTACAAAGTTTAATTGTGGTGGTAAAATCATACTGAAAATTCGATTTAAAATGTGTGTTCAAGCCGGGCTCGTTGGCTCATCCTGTAATCCCATGCCTTTGGGAGGCTGAGGTGAGTGGATTGCCTGAGCCCGTGGGTTCGAGACCCGCCTGGGCAGTGAGACCTCATCTCTACAATAAATTAAAAAATCAGCCGGGCATGGTAGCACATGCTTGTAATTCCGGCTACTAGGAAGGCTAAGGCGGAAGGATCACCGGAGCCCAGCAGGTCGAGGCTGCGGTGGCCGGGAGCAGCCACTGCACT
>NW_007280476.1:0-444 GCF_000164805.1 Carlito syrichta | reverse complement strand
AAATCATACTGAAAATTCGATTTAAAATGTGTGTTCAAGCCGGGCTCGTTGGCTCATCCTGTAATCCCCATGCCTTTGGGAGGCTGAGGTGAGTGGATTGCCTGAGCCCGTGGCGTTCGAGACCCGCCTGGGCAGTGAGACCTCATCTCTACAATAAATTAAAAAATCAGCCGGGCATGGTAGCACATGCTTGTAATTCCGGCTACTAGGAAGGCTAAGGCGGAAGGATCACCGGAGCCCAGCAGGTCGAGGCTGCGGTGGCCGGGAGCAGCCACTGCACTCCAGTCTGGATGACAGAGTGATCCTCCAATTCAAATAAATAAATAAATAAATAAATATAATAAAATGTGTGTTCAGGAAAATTGAAAGAATTTCTTCATACAGCATATAATGAAAGTGGTAATGATTTGGGGTAACAAACACATCCAAGGACCATGTGCAGAA
>NW_007280475.1:0-430 GCF_000164805.1 Carlito syrichta | reverse complement strand
CACACAATATATACACTTAACTGACATCAACTACTAAATATGTATTTTATAGCATTATTTTGTGAATAATAAAAAGTTAGTTCTTCATAGAAAGATAGATTGAAAGTCATATATCTTCTAAACTATAGAATCTGGAGAATAAAAACCAGATTAACCTCCAGGGAGCCTGGTCTTTTTATAAATACTTGTCTTTATGAGCACATTTTTTTCAGAAAGCTGCTTTTAATGGAGAAAATGAATAATAGTAATAATAAATCCCGAGGCTTTTCCTTCCCTTTGAATTATAATTTCAAAGTTTGAAAATTCCTATATATTTGTTCACCAATACTTCAAGCATACGTTTTTACTGATACTCATTTTTTGGTTTTTAAGGTCATGGTTTCATGTAACCATGTTAAACCAGTGGGGGATAACAACTCTATTTCACAAG
>NW_007280474.1:0-539 GCF_000164805.1 Carlito syrichta | reverse complement strand
ACTCAAAAAAAAAAAAATCCAGTCATGAACACACAATATACACACTTAACTGACATCAACTACTAAATATGTATTTTATAGCATTATTTTGTGAATAATAAAAAGTTAGTTCTTCATAGAAAGATAGATTGAAAGTCATATATCTTCTAAACTATAGAATCTGGAGAATAAAAACCAGATTAACCTCCAGGGAGCCTGGTCTTTTTATAAATACTTGTCTTTATGAGCACATTTTTTTCAGAATGCTGCTTTTAATGGAGAAAATGAATAATAGTAATAATAAATCCCGAGGCTTTTCCTTCCCTTTGAATTATAATTTCAAAGTTTGAAAATTCCTATATATTTGTTAACCAATACTTCAAGTATAAGTTTTTACTGATACTCATTTTTTGGTTTTTAAGGTCATGGTTTCATGTAACCATGTTAAACAAGTGGGGGATAACAACTCTATTTCACAAGTGAGTTCCTATTTTTAGATTTTAGATTTAAAAACTTCAGAATAATCCGAATATGAGAGAGAGGATTTTTTTTTAAGGAGG
>NW_007280473.1:0-466 GCF_000164805.1 Carlito syrichta | reverse complement strand
AGGGCTTCTAAAGAATGCAGACTTCTGGGAATTGCTGCAACATTATTCTGATGAGTCAAATACTCAGCCCAGAAATCTATAGGTTTAACAAATAGTCCAGTTGTTTCTAATACATATACCACCATGAATAAATGCCTTTCTAGAGAATTTCATTTTCTTTACAGTGACTTCATTTGTCCAATCAGAAAGCACATTTTGATATCAAATGTTAATTTACCTCAGTTGTGGAAAGTACAGATTGAGGCAGTGGTTTTTATTCTTACCGTGTTGGTGTTCAAGTTGTTGTTTTTGGATTTTTGTTGGTAACAGATTTTTAGTAAGAGCAGGTAATTTTTTAGATGGATTCTATTTGGACTCAAAAATAAGGAATGGCTAAAAATAAATTCTTGAGCCAGTCAACCTGAATTTGAATCAAAGCTTCCAAAATACTGGCTTTAGGATCTCTGAGAAGTTATTTAACCTTTTT
>NW_007280472.1:0-761 GCF_000164805.1 Carlito syrichta | reverse complement strand
AAGGTCTGAATTACTTCTCCACCATCTTGGGGACACTACCCTGAGTAAATTGCCATCCTATAAACAAATATCAACATTGCCCAGCCACCACTGGAATCTCTTTACATTGTATTTTATTGAATTGACATTCTGGAAAATAACTCTCTTTGCCTGAATGAGTCCTAGGAATAACACAGTCCTTTCTTGGATCAACCTCCTTAGTGAGGTGACTTTTCTTCAAATTGTAGTGTACATCAGAATAATGTAGGGGTGTGAAGGGCTTCTAAAGAATGCAGACTTCTGGGAATTGCTGCAACAGATTCTGATGAGTCAAATACTCAGCCCAGAAATTTATAGGTTTAACAAATAGTCCAGTTGTTTCTAATACATATACCACCATGAATAAATGCCTTTCTAGAGAATTTCATTTTCTTTACAGTGACTTCATTTGTCCAATCAGAAAGCACATTTTGATATCAAATGTTAATTTACCTCAGTTGTGGAAAGTACAGATTGAGGCAGTGGTTTTTATTCTTACCGTGTTGGTGTTCAAGTTGTTGTTTTTGGATTTTTGTTGGTAACAGATTTTTAGTAAGAGCAGGTAATTTTTTAGATGGATTCTATTTGGACTCAAAAATAAGGAATGGCTAAAAATAAATTCTTGAGCCAGTCAACCTGAATTTGAATCAAAGCTTCCAAAATACTGGCTTTAGGATCTCTGAGAAGTTATTTAACCTTTTTAAGACTTGATTTCTCACTTGATAAGAGGGTATAACAGTAAG
>NW_007280471.1:0-622 GCF_000164805.1 Carlito syrichta | reverse complement strand
ATGCAAAGGGGAAATATGTAAAGGAACTCAGTCAGGGTTCAGTGCCTTCCTCCCTCACCTGGCAGGCTGAGCACTCAAACTTAGGCATGAAAAATGATCACATGACTCTGGAAAAGGAGGGAAGCAGGAAGGCCACCTTTACTGCTGACCTGGCATCATAAAAATAATCAGCAAACTGCCACAAGTTGCCTGTGGAAGGTGATTCAGACCCTACTGCCACCACTGTTCAGCCTGAAAGAACAGCACAAAGAGGCCAGCCAAGCTGTTAATGCATTACTTTATGAGGAAATGACTGTTTGGGAGTAGTTATTACTCCAAATTGTTCTCCACAGCAAAGAACATATATTCTTCCCAGGTACATTCATATTTGGTTCACAGAACACAGCCTCAGGTGTGGAGTGAAGGTCAACTCGGTAGGAGTAAATAGACCAACTCCAATCCGGTTCCAAAGCCCAAGGGTGGCCGGTGTGCCCGCCTGGATTCTGGAAGCTCCATTATGCAGCTTCCCAGAAACAGACCTTTATCCTGGAAGCTCAGTGTCTAGAACACAGACCCTCAAAGTTGGCAACTGTAGAGCTTCATAATTCATAAGCATCGAGAAAGAGAAAAGTGAAGTACCTTG
>NW_007280470.1:0-713 GCF_000164805.1 Carlito syrichta | reverse complement strand
CAATCCGGTTCCAAAGCCCAAGGGTGGCCGGTCTGCCCGCCTGGATTCTGGAAGCTCCATTATGCAGCTTCCCAGAAACAGACCTTTATCCTGGAAGCTCAGTGTCTAGAACACAGACCCTCAAAGTTGGCAACTGTAGAGCTTCATAATTCATAAGCATCGAGAAAGAGAAAAGTGAAGTACCTTGCTCTAAATATGTCCTAAACAGGCCCTCAAATGTGATCTCCAGCTCTTTCTCAAGTTCCAATCATCAAAGGCTCTCACTTCTTAATTTCAACCCAAATATATATATTATATATACATACAAGTATTTATGTAAGGAATCATCTCAAGGTTATCACTTTAATTTTTATTTTCTTTTATACATTGAAAAGGTAAATATTGACCTTGAATGTAGGAACAACAGGGCAAGACAAGCAGGATAAATGGTGGTCCTTGCTACCATTTGTTTACTACTTTGACATTCTAGATACTGCTTGGAACTCTTTAGATGTATTATGTCTTACAACCCTTGCCCAAGCCTATGACTTGGGGCCTATTATTATTCCTGAATTGCAGATGAAGATGATTTGCATGAATTATTTATCCCAAGTCCCACAACAAGTTAGAGCAAAGTTGAGACTCAAGCACAGATCTGTTTGCCATCAAAGTCAGTACTCTCATCCACTCTGCTACCTATACTGTCTCATCTCTGAAATGGAAAGAAAATTCCA
>NW_007280469.1:0-591 GCF_000164805.1 Carlito syrichta | reverse complement strand
AAGACCAGCCTAGGCAACTTGGTGAGACCTCATATCTACAAAAAATTAAAAAAAACTAGCCAGGCAAGGTGGCACATGACTGTAATTCTACCTACTTGGATGGTTGAGGCAGGAGGATAGCCTGTGCCCAGCAGGTCAAGACTGCAGTTGCCATGAGCATACCACTGAGGTGGTCATGAACATTCTACTGCACTCCAGCCTAGGTGACAGAGTAGACTTCAATTAAAAAAAAAGCCTACAAAGTTTCATATGCATTAAACAGAAATTCCAAATTTATTACAAAGAACATCTATTAATGCAAAGAAAAAATTATTTGCAAAATGCTCCAGCTAGAAACATCTTTTCTGGTAAATCATCCGTTTAAACATGCAAACAATTGTTAAAAATCAAAAAAGAAGGCCAGGTGCAGTGACTCATGTCTCTAATTCCAGCACTCTGGGAGGCTGAGGTGAGGATCGCTTGAGACCAGCCTGGGTAACATAGTAAGACTAGTCTCTATACAACAATCAAAAAATTAGTCCAGTGTGGTGGCAGATACCTATACTCCAAGCTACTGAGAAGCTGAGGCAGAATGATCACCTAGGTCCAGAA
>NW_007280468.1:0-479 GCF_000164805.1 Carlito syrichta | reverse complement strand
TTCACCATCCTGCTTCTCTGCTCCTGGAAGATTCTGCACTTAAAAAACTCCATCTCCTGTAGGACTCACTTTCCAGAAAATAAAGGCTGTGAATTGTTCACCCCTAGGTCAGCAAGCCCCAGCTGAAGTAAGATGTACTAACAGAACACAGTGCTAAAGGACCTAGATTGTCGCTGCCTTCTCAACCCACAGAAGTACTGAGAATTTCTACCCCGTATCCACTTTATTGCCAAAACAACTCTACAATGAAACCTTTTCAGGCCATCATTATTAAACTGAGTCTGAAATGGACCTATCTGATGACAAATCCCTCTTTGTGGCAGCTTGTATTTTAGTGAGATTACAGGAAATTTGTAGAAAGCACTTCATAATCTGATGCTGTCTATGCAGAGGGACATTTGCAAGGCATGCTGCTTACCAGGTCTATTTACTCTGGGTCTTGCAATATTATCCATTAGTGTTTCTGAATCACAAGCCAC
>NW_007280467.1:0-651 GCF_000164805.1 Carlito syrichta | reverse complement strand
AAACAGGACCTTACATAATACAGTGTAATCATGAGGTGACATATCGTCATCACCTTTGTCGTACGTTTTTTGCCTAGAAGCATAGCATGGCACCCACTGTGTCCATTTTTCTGAGGTTATAACACCTGAAACAAGGTAATTTACAAAGAAAAGAAATTTATCTCTTTCAGTTCTGGATGCTAGGAAGTCTGAGGTCAAGGTCCACATCTCGTAAGGAACTCATTGCTGGTGGGCACTCTCTGCAAAGTTCCAAGGAGACACAGGGTATCACATGATAAAGGAACTGAGTGTTTTAGTTCAGTCTCTCTTTCTCCTCTTATAACATCATCAATACCTTATCCTCATGAATTCATCTAATCCTAACTACCACCTAAAGTTCTCACTTCTCAAATATTATAGTTAGATTCCCTACACTCTTACTACTGTTACACTGAGGATTAAATCTCAACCTGAGTTTCCAAGGGGACAAACATTCAAACTATAACACACTTCAAGGAGAGTAGATTACACAGGACATAAAGTTAGGGAGTGAATAAATGTTTTCTTCAAACAGTTATTAATTTTAAAATGCAGACTTATTGGCTTATAAAATAATTCTCAATGAACATATGAAAGCATATATTTATATTTTCTGGAGATTAATTAAATTGT
>NW_007280466.1:0-770 GCF_000164805.1 Carlito syrichta | reverse complement strand
AGGTCACTCACAGCTGACCTGGGACCCCACAGGGTAACCCATTGAAATTGTTTCTAGTTGGCCAACACAGAGACTGTGAGTAGGTGACCCAGTTCAATGCATAACATTATATTGAAACTAGCTACCATTTGCTGTGTCTATGAAAGACTTTATAATTAGAGTTAATTCTTGATTAATATGGTCAGAGTCAGTCCTGGAGAGATTTGTAATGTGGGTGAAACATAGCATCAGTGCATTTCCCTCTATTGCAAAAATGTTTTTGTGTGATTATCTGCTCAGCTTTCTTTAGTATATTTCCAGAACAGTTATTCTTTTTACAGAAAATAGATTTTCCAAATTTCTTCCATTTATTTGGTGTTACTCAGTCATGTCATTAAGTTTGTATTTTTCTAAATTTAAAAAATTTCTAAGCTTTGAAGACTTAATTTGTATTTTTCTAAATTTACAAAATTTCTAAGCTTTGGAAACTTAAATAAAATCCCAGGAAATTTTGTTTTATGGATGCTTTATGTTCTTACAGAGTAGTTGCATTGCTTTAGTATATTTTACATTTTCAGATTTTTGAATATTCTCAACATTTTTTGCCTATATCTGTGCAAAATCAGTTCTTTCTATTCTTAACTTTTCTGCTTATTAACTTGCCAAAAATACAATATAAATAAAAACTTGTGTGCATACTATGCAATTAGTAAAGTCAACTAAATACAAATATATGGCTTTATGACCAAAACAGATTTTTGAAATAAAGCATTAAGAAGTTTTGTTTTTAT
>NW_007280465.1:0-335 GCF_000164805.1 Carlito syrichta | reverse complement strand
GTGTCAACCAATTTGCAAGAGGGCTAGTCACTGGAGCACCAATCATGAAGGAGATCCTAACAATGGAGCACCTATTATGAAGAAGGCCCAATCCCTGGGATACCTATCACAGAGGAGAGCCAATCACTGGGGTACCCATCACAGAGGGGGACTAGTCACTGGGGCACCCATTTTGGAGGAGGCCCAGTTACTAAGTCACACATCCCAGAAGAGGGCTTGACATTGGGGTTCTTGTCCGTAAGGATGGTCAGTCATTGGACCACCAGTCACAGAGGAGTACTAGTCACTAACACACTCATTATGGAGGAGGCCCAGTCACAATGACAGCCATCACA
>NW_007280464.1:0-609 GCF_000164805.1 Carlito syrichta | reverse complement strand
AAAAATCACCAGAGCAAATAGGTACCTACAGAATGGAAGAAGATATTGGCAAGTATACATCTGACAAAAGACTAATATTGAGAATCTACAAAGAACTCAAACAAATCATCAAGAAAAAAGCAAATAATCCCATTAAAAATGGACAAACTATGTAAACAGACATCTTTCAAAAAATATACAAATGAACAACAAATATATATATATATGTATATATAAAATTCAACATCACTCATCATTGGGGAAATTAAACTTAAAACCACAATGAGATACCACCTTACACCAGTCAGAATGTTCTTTATTAAAATATTTTTTAAAAAATAGATGCTGACATGGATGCAGATGAAATAAAATAAGTATATACACCATTTGTGAAAGTGTAAATTAGTACAGCCTTTATAAAAATTGGTGTGGAGATTTCTCAAAGAACTAAAAGTGGATCTATTTGATCCAGCAATCCCACTGCTAGGTATCTGCCCTAAGGAACAGAGGTTGTTGTATAAAAAAGACAACTGCACCTACATTTTTATCACAGCGCAATTCCCAATTGCCAAGATGTGGAATCTACTTAAATGATAGTCAACTGCTGCGGACAATGAAAATGTAGTATAT
>NW_007280463.1:0-726 GCF_000164805.1 Carlito syrichta | reverse complement strand
GAACAGTAGGGAGACTGACGCAGCAGATTTTCTAAGGGGTTGGAAAAAACACAAAGGAAATGATTCTAAGATAAACTATTACAAACCACTTTTAATAATCAGATGCCAGTTAAATAGTCATCAATTCACTTTGGGCCCTTGTTTTTACTTGATTTTTACAGGACTCTAGTTACTATGAGAATGGCTGGGGCTATAGACCATGGCAGTATTTTTTAAATGGCCAGCTCTTTGGGATCCTGTCATGGTGAAGATTAGGGATGCCAAGGTTTCTGAGCAGAGTCTAGACCTGTTCCAGCTTCCCAATCACATTTGAGTGAGGACCTGACCAGGGGAAGGTGGGAAAGGCAAGGCATGTCTTCTGTGGATTGCTACTGCCAGGGGATCACCATGTGTTTCAGATCTTTATCCTGTGGGCTGCGAGGCAACAGTCAGCACTTGGCTAACAAACAGATGAACATCTCTGCGAACAACCAGTCTATATTCTATTCTGGCTCAGGGATCAGAACTGACCCTGTTGATTTATTTTCAGACTTTGCAAGTGGGAATAAAATTTAAAACAGTTTTATTTCCAAATCACACACACATACATTCTGTTTTAGTACCAAGGAAAACCCAGAATATAGTAGCAATATTTCCAAATGTTAAATTGGATTTGATACACACACACACATACATTCTGTTTTAGTACCAAGGAAAACCCAGGATAGAGTAGTAATATTCTCCTTC
>NW_007280462.1:0-718 GCF_000164805.1 Carlito syrichta | reverse complement strand
ATCAGGAGCAGTGAGATCTGATCCTACTGCCTTGGGCTTTATTATGTTCCCTCTTTCCTAGAGGGAAGAAAACAAAGAGGTGCTTGTATGTGATTAAACACAAACAAAGCCAGCATCCTGTTCACCCCAGCTGAATATTCAGAAATAGCCAATCTTTAAAAACAACAAAGTGCTAGTCACCCAGAGCTTTATTTCCCAGGTGTTGCTGGGTGACAGATGTTCTCAAAATCCAGCTCTCCTGCCAATTCCTCAGGATGTTTCTAGCCTTATGTCACAGGGGAAGAGACTCTCTGAGGGAGGGATATGGGAGTCACCTTCCTATTGGAGAGGAGTTTCCACCTGCAGGGCACCACCACATGATACATTGCCCATGCAGCTGAATATTGTCTTGACAAATGGTCTCCTTCCAACTAGGGCAGAGAGTGACTGTTGGTGCCACTTGTTTACAATTAGCAGAGTCTATCACCTTGTTGGGGCCTTTCGAAAACTTTTCCGTGGCTCTGTTTCTTACTCACTCCCAAATGTGAAGCCAGGCTAAAAAGTAATAAGTCTGGATCCTTCTGCCTGAAAGCACAAGAGATTCCCTTAGTGTTTCAAATTTTCTCACTCTGTACATTCGCATAAGTTGTTCCTTCTACCAAAGATGCCCTTCCTTGCAGTGCAGGTTCAGGGCATAGCTCAGATGTCCCTTTTTCCTTGGTCAATCAACCCAACCTTA
>NW_007280461.1:0-492 GCF_000164805.1 Carlito syrichta | reverse complement strand
GAAGCCAGGCTAAAAAGTAATAAGTCTGGATCCTTCTGCCTGAAGCACAAGAGATTCCCTTAGTGTTTCAAATTTTCTCACTCTGTACATTCGCATAAGTTGTTCCTTCTACCAAAGATGCCCTTCCTTGCAGTGCAGGTTCAGGGCATAGCTCAGATGTCCCTTTTTCCTTGGTCAATCAACCCAACCTTAGCAAGCATCTACTATTTCCCAGGTACCAGTCTTGGGGCAAGGACTGGAGCTTCTTTGTCCTTGTGCCTTCAGCAAGGCCCAGAATCCCTTTGCAGTTTGTTGGGTGAATGAATGGATGCCACATGGGACAGTGAACACATGGGACAGAGCTTTAGGATGACTTAGAGTCGAGTTATGGATGCACAGAACCATTGTCCCAAATATTCAATGGAACACCAAGTGGGAGATTCTCAGGTGACAAGCGCATACTCTGATATAGCAAGATTTTCCCAGAATCTCCCCCATTGGCCTGGGTGGATC
>NW_007280460.1:0-639 GCF_000164805.1 Carlito syrichta | reverse complement strand
CCCTAAGAGCAGAAGATGGGGAGCCCCCAAGAAGCCAGGAACTTGTCTCAGGGTGAATTTGCCTGGGCTGCAACTGGGAGAGGTTCTCACAGGGCCAGGATAGATCCCATCATGGGGCCTACCCCTCTGCTCTGCCTCTGCAAGGTGGATGCCCTGGAATGAGTTTCCTTGTGGCAAAAGACCTTGAGGAAAACCTGCCCAGGACAGGGGCCCAGAAGGAAGAAAGAAGCTTCATCTGGGCTGGCACCACCTGCCTCACTGTGTCCCCCTCAACTGTGTCAGTCCCCCAGGGTCCTACTTGTGGGACTTCTGATTTATTTCCTCCTTGAGGGCAGGGAAGTTACACTTTCTACATGGGAAACACAGCCCTTATCCCAATTTCCCAGGGATCATGGGGTGGGGGAGAGAAAGACTGATTACCTTCCTCTGCTGCCTTTTCTCTTATATATAACAGAAGCAAGAAAACATAGATTACTAGCCAGGAGGTGGGGGTCTGCATCTAGGTCCCAGTGTTGTGTGACCTTCACCAACCCCTCTACCACTCACCCCAGACCTCTGATTTCCAATCTGTAAAACTCGGGGACTGCAGTAGGTTATTCTCAGGGTCCTACTGACATTCCGCGGATGTGACTTTGATGA
>NW_007280459.1:0-663 GCF_000164805.1 Carlito syrichta | reverse complement strand
CATTGACTACTAGACAGTTTTAAGGATTAAATTCACAGATTGAATACAGCGCTCAGACTAGAATCCGGGAATAGTTCACACTGTCCAAGTGTCCTGACATGAGTTTGCAATGAAGAGAGAGAGGTGATGCAGCTGGCATCATTCTGCAGAGATGGGAGCTTCGACAGGACCCCAGGACTCCAGAGCTGGGAAGAAAACAGTGAAGCCCCCTGTACACATGGGTTGTGATCACCGCAAGACATTGGACCCCTTGCCCACCCAACAAAAATTCACCAAGCATGGATTGCGTGACAGGCCCAGCATAAACGTGCCCACCCAGGCTCATAGACCATTCAAGAAAACCAGCCTGCAATTATTAAGCAGCTACTGCATGATGGCTTCTGAAGATGTTCTCAATGTACAGAATCTCATTCAGTTCTCACAGCCCAGAACCCGGTGGGGATCCTTTTTTATTTTTAAATTCTATTATTTATTTATCTGAGACAGGATCTCACACTCACTGTGTCATTCAGGCTGGAATGCAGTGACAGTATCAAGGTTCATCATAGCCTTGACCCCCTAGGCCTAGACGATCCTCTCACCTCTGCTTCCCAAGTATCTGAGACTACAGAGATCATGGCTACCAGACTGGTCTGGAACTGCTGGTTCAAGCAATTTTTCTGC
>NW_007280458.1:0-411 GCF_000164805.1 Carlito syrichta | reverse complement strand
GGAGGCAAGTGGACAGAGAGTGTGAGACTTCAACTCAACAAATAAACAAGAGTCCCAGGTCCCAGCTAGAGAATGGAGAGTGCTGAGGTGGTAGGATTACCTGAGCACATCAGGTCAAACTGTGGCAGCTGTGAGATGCCACTGTACTCCAGTCTGGGTGACAGTGAGACTCAAACTCAAACAAAAGAAAGAAAAAAAACATCGACCATCAACTTGTCACCAAGGCTGAGGCTCCTGACCAATAACCATGACTCCTTTCTAGACCTGCAGCCTGGAACTCCCTCCCCAGCATTGCAGCCCTCCCCCAAAGTTTGCCCCCTCCCCATCTCAGTCAGCCTCACCACCTCACCACCATAGCAAGTGGTTGGCAGCCAGGCCATGTGGCACCTTCCCACAAGATGTCCAGGTGTT
>NW_007280457.1:0-637 GCF_000164805.1 Carlito syrichta | reverse complement strand
TTTACAGCACTATAATTGATCAAGGTCAGCTCATGAGTGAGAACATATAGAACTCTGCCCTTTGTTTCTGTGATAAATCACTGAAAATGTCGTACGTCATATTCATCAAACGTTCTGCAAAATCCTTCTATGTGTCATTTTTCATGGCTGCATAATATTCCACTGTGTATTCACCACATTTATTTTATCCATTCCAGCTTTGATGGGCAACATGGTTGACACCATGTTTTTTGCAATTGTGATTAGAGCTGCAAAAAACATACTTCTGCAGGAATCTTTTCGGTAAAATGATTTGAGTCCCTCCAAGTATATTCTCTACAGGGGAAATACTGACTCACATGGTTTGTCAATATCTTGTCCCTTCAGAAACCACCACACTGCTTTCCAAAGATGTTGCTTTGCTTTGCAGTGTAGGAGCATTTTCCCCCCAAATCCTTACTAACCTCTGTTATTGTTTGTTTTATTAATGATGGCCAGTCTTATACGGGGTATGTGGTATTTCAAAGTGGTCTCATTTGCATTTTTTTGATGATGAGGGAGGCTGAGCAATTTTCGTGTGTCTGCTGGCTGCCCTTGTCTCTTCTTATGAAAAGTGTCCAATCACCTATTTCGCACACTGTTCAAAGGGAATGTTTGT
>NW_007280456.1:0-639 GCF_000164805.1 Carlito syrichta | reverse complement strand
TCTTTTAAAAATAAAAATTGTGTAAAATATAAAGGGAAGGGGATTTTATACTTCCTTCAAATATATAGAGGAATCTTTCTTTAAGAATTGCACATCTGTAACATCTAATCAAAATTAACAAGCAGAAAATACAGAGTGGAACAAGAAAATGCACACAAATTTTAAGAATGGGAAAAGTGTATTAAATTACGATACTGTTTTATTTTCTAAAATTTTAAGATTTATTATGCATTCTGCCTTCTGAATAGCACTTAGGTACCCTGAATCTCAATGTTCATTATTCTAAGAATGATATGGATCTGGAATCTCAACAAATTTCAATTTAGGCAGAATAAAACATTCAGAATATATGTGAGAAACACTGTAGTTGCCAATTTGAAGGCAGAATTATACCATGTATTCCAACTTATTAAAAGGAAAATGAGTTATCACTGGAATATTATACAATTCTTAAAAAATCAATCCCTGTATAATGAAAATTTCTAGGCCCAACCCTGAACTGTAACCATATTTAAAGCAAAATAAAAATAAAAAATATAGTAAACAAATAAAGTCAGTTGCATGTTTTACAACTTAAGTTAATTAGTTATTTAATTATTTAGTTTAATTTATTAAATGATGTGGGGACAATTCAGAGTG
>NW_007280455.1:0-462 GCF_000164805.1 Carlito syrichta | reverse complement strand
TACGTCATATCCATCAAACGTTCATCAAAATCCTTCTATCTGTCCATTTTCATGGTTGCATAATATTTCACTCTGTATTTACCTCATTTATGTTACACATTCCAGCTTTGATGGGCAACATGGTTGCTCTCATGTTATTTTTGCAATTGTGATTAGAGCTGCAAAAAACATACTGGTGCAGGTATCTTTTTGGTAAAATGATTTGAGTTTCTCCAGGTATATTCTCTAGAGGGGAATTTCTGGGTCTCATGGTAGGTCAAGATATTGTCCCTTTACAAACCAACACACTATTTTCCAAAGATGTTACTCTACTTTTCAGTCCACATGCAGTGTAGAAGCATTTATATCTTCCAAAATCCTGACCTGCATCTGTTATGGTTTGTTTTATTAATGGTAGCCAGTCTTACAGGGAGTATGTGATACTTCAAAGTGGTTTCATTTGCATTTCTTTGATGATGAGTG
>NW_007280454.1:0-368 GCF_000164805.1 Carlito syrichta | reverse complement strand
CAAGATATTGTCCCTTTACAAACCAACACACTATTTTCCAAAGATGTTACTCTACTTTTCAGTCCACATGCAGTGTAGAAGCATTTATATCTTCCAAAATCCTGACCTGCATCTGTTATGGTTTGTTTTATTAATGGTAGCCAGTCTTACAGGGAGTATGTGATAGTTCAAAGTGGTTTCATTTGCATTTCTTTGATGATGAGTGTGGCTGAGGAATTTTCATGTGTCTGCTGACTTCCTGTATCTCTTCTTATGAAAAGTTTCCAATCACGTATTTTGCACACTTTTCAAAGGCAATGTTTGTCTGATTTTTCTGAGTGTTTGAATTTCTTGTAGATCCTAGATGTAATGCGTCTATATCGATATAT
>NW_007280453.1:0-758 GCF_000164805.1 Carlito syrichta | reverse complement strand
ATTCCAGCTTTGATGGGCAACATGGTGGTACCATGCTTTTTGCATTGTGATTAGAGCTGCAAAAAACATACGCGTGCAGTTATCTTTTTGGTAAAATGATTTGAGTTCCTCCAGGTATATTCTCTAGAGGGGAATTTCTGAGTCACATGGTCGGTCAAGATCTTGTCCCTTTACAAACCACCACATCTTAAGGCGTTGGTATTTAGAGGCCTGAAGAAGAATTAGTTTCCGATTCCAGTTTCCCTAATTGTGTTCCTGCATTTTCTAAGATTTTTATAATTTGTTGTTTTACGCTTAGTTCTTTGATCCATTTGGAGTTAATTTGTATGGTGATAAACAGTGGTCCTGTTTCAATCTTGTGCATGTTGTCAGTATTTTCCCAGCACCATTTATTGAATATGTTCTCCATTACCCAGGGGGCCTTGGAAGTTTTTTCAAAGATGAATTTTTTGAGGATTTGAACATTTTATTTTCTGTCTTGATCCATTGACCTGTTGACATATTCTTGTACCAATACCATGCTCTGTTGATTACTGTAAACATATACTAAAATTTGAAATCTGGAACTGTGATAGCTCCTGCTTTGTTTCTTTTGATAAGTTTCTTTTGACATTTATGATGGTTAATGGTTTCATATGAATTCTTTTCTGTAATTTTCAGGTCTGAGAAGAAGTATGTTAACTTAATGTTTATTTCATTGAATCTGTAGATTGACTAATTTTTACATTAAAAGAGGTAATTAAAGTCAGGGAAATAAG
>NW_007280452.1:0-635 GCF_000164805.1 Carlito syrichta | reverse complement strand
TACTTTTCTGAAAGGATTGCACATCTGTAACATTTAATCAAAATTAACAAGCAGAAAATACCGAGTGCACCAAGAAAAAGTACCCAAAATGTAAAGATGGAAAAATTGTATTAAATTACGATACTGTTTTCTTTTTGTTGTTGTTGTTATGCATTCTTCCTTCTGAATAGCACATAGGTACACTGAATCTCAAGGTTCAGTTTTCTAAGAATGATATAGATCTGGAATCTCAACAAGTTTCCACTGAGGCAGAAGAAAACATTCTGAATTTATGCAAGAAACACTGTAGTTGTCAATTTTGAAGGCAGTATTATACCATGTATTCCAACGTATTAAAAGTAAAAGTTATCATTGGAGTATTATACAATTTTTAAAATATCAATCCCTACATAATGAACATTTCTAGACTCAACCCTGAATTTTAACCATTTTTACATTAAAAAAAACAAAAAATATGATAAACAAATTCAGCTGCATGTTTTACACCTTTCATATATTTATTTAATTATTTTAATTTTTAAAATAAGTGTGGTACATTTCAGAGTTAGATATACAAACATTGATTACGCAGGGTCCCTGGTTGATGAGGTATGCCCCTCACTTAGTAGTATCCCTCCACTTCCAATGTCACCCCT
>NW_007280451.1:0-669 GCF_000164805.1 Carlito syrichta | reverse complement strand
ATAGCACATAGGTACACTGAATCTCAAGGTTCAGTTTTCTAAGAATGATATAGATCTGGAATCTCAACAAGTTTCCACTGAGGCAGAAGAAAACATTCTGAATTTATGCAAGAAACACTGTAGTTGTCAATTTTGAAGGCAGTATTATACCATGTATTCCAACGTATTAAAAGTAAAAGTTATCATTGGAGTATTATACAATTTTTAAAATATCAATCCCTACATAATGAACATTTCTAGACTCAACCCTGAATTTTAACCATTTTTACATTAAAAAAACAAAAAATATGATAAACAAATTCAGCTGCATGTTTTACACCTTTCATATATTTATTTAATTATTTTAATTTTTAAAATATGTGTGGTACATTTCAGAGTTAGATATACAAACATTGATTACGCAGGGTCCCTGGTTGATGAGGTATGCCCTCACTTAGTAGTATCCCTCCACTGCCAATGTCACCCCTCCCCCTAAATAGTTTTCCACTAATGCCAAACACTTTCTTACAGCACTATAAGTACCCAGGTGAGCTCATGAATGAGAACATATGGAACTCTGTTCTTTGATTCTGTGATAAATCACTGAAAATGACGTAGTTCATATCAATCAAACGTTCTCTAAAATCCTTAGATCTGGCCTTTCGTAAGGCTGAATAATATTCCAGCTTT
>NW_007280450.1:0-624 GCF_000164805.1 Carlito syrichta | reverse complement strand
CAAACGTTCTCTAAAATCCTTAGATCTGGCCTTTCGTAAGGCTGAATAATATTCCAGCTTTGATGGGCAACAAAGATGGTACTATTTTATTTTTTTTTTTTGTAATTGTCATTAGAGCTGTAAAAAACACACTTGTGCAGTTTTCTTTTTCGTAAAATGATTTGAGTTCCTTCTGGAATTCTCGAGAGGGGAATTACTGAGTCACGTGGTGGGTCAATATCTTGTCCCTTTACAAACCACCACACTGTTTTCCAAAGATGTTGCTCTACTTGTCAGTTCACATGCAGTGTGGAAGCATTTAATTCTTCCCAAATCGTGATCTGCATCTGTTAATTTTTGTTTTATTAATGATTGCCAGTCTCACAGTGGGTATATGGTATTTCAAAGTGGTTTCATTTGCATTTCTTTGATGATGAGTGAGGCTAAGCAATTTTCATGTGTCTGCTGACTGCCCATATCTGTTCTTATGAAAAGTGTCCAAAAACGTATTTTGCACACGTTTCAAAGGGAATATCTGTCTGATCTTACTGAGTATTTGGGTTTCTTGTAGATCCTAGATGTTACGCCTTTTTACAGATATATAGGTGAAGAATCGTTTTCCCTATTCTATTGGTGTATCCCTGA
>NW_007280449.1:0-350 GCF_000164805.1 Carlito syrichta | reverse complement strand
GGGAGACTTAAAAGTATAGAAAGATATTTGATATCTATGTATAGATATATAGATACATAAGTGTACACACACAAGGGTGCCAAAAATGCACACAGTTTAAGAGATATCTACCGTATTACCTCTCGAAGTTGAATGATGGTATTAATGTGTATTATGATGTTCGCTTAACCGTGCTTCAGTCATTTTATTTGACTGCCTGTTGTATGGTGATACTAGCATTCACTGATTAATGCCATCTTTTGTGCGAATGTCATACTTAAAATATGTATACTGTTTTTGGCATGATGTATTATATATATATATTACACACACACACACACACACACACACACACACACACACACACACAC
>NW_007280448.1:0-483 GCF_000164805.1 Carlito syrichta | reverse complement strand
ACATCTGTCAAATACTATAAGAATAGGAATGACTGGTGGGAACTATGGGGGGGCAGGGAGAGAAAGAGAGGTGGGATTAATGGTAGTCAATATCTATCTGCAGATGGGGGACACCCCTTATCAACAAGGGTGCATATTAGTATACCTAATCCTCAACTGTAACCGACAATTTTAAAATTAAAAATATTAATTTTTTTAATAAAAAGAAGTAGGGCCTTTGGGAGGCAATTAGGTCATGAGAGTGGAGCTACGTCATGGATGGGATTACTGCCCTAAAAAAAAGACCCCGAGATAGTGCTGTCTCTCTCTCTCTGCCATGTGAGGTTATAACAAGAAGGCAGACATCTGCAACCCAAGAGAGAGCCAGAACCCAGCCATGATGATACCATGCTCTCTACTTTCTGTGCCCAGAGCTGTGAGAAATACATTTCTGTTGTTTATAAGTCATTCAGTCTAAGGAATTCTGTTATACATAGCAGCCCA
>NW_007280447.1:0-738 GCF_000164805.1 Carlito syrichta | reverse complement strand
CAAGGGTGCATATTAGTATACCTAATCCCTCAACTGTAACCGACAATTTTAAAATTAAAAATATTAATTTTTTTAATAAAAAGAAGTAGGGCCTTTGGGAGGCAATTAGGTCATGAGAGTGGAGCTACGTCATGGATGGGATTACTGCCCTAAAAAAGAGACCCCGAGATAGTGCTGTCTCTCTCTCTCTGCCATGTGAGGTTATAACAAGAAGGCAGACATCTGCAACCCAAGAGAGAGCCAGAACCCAGCCATGATGATACCATGCTCTCTACTTTCTGTGCCCAGAGCTGTGAGAAATACATTTCTGTTGTTTATAAGTCATTCAGTCTAAGGAATTCTGTTATAGATAGCAGACCAAATGGGCTGAAGGTATAAAACTTATATATTTGAAATTGAATTCCCTAGGGATGAGTGTGTAGAAAAGAGAGGAGGTTTAAGCAATGGGCTGAGTTACTCCAGTACTCATCTGAGAAGGAATTGCTGTGAGGCAAGAGCATGCAGAAGAGAGGGGTTCTTGGTACTCGGTGCCTTATGCAGGAGAGCAGTCCACCATATAAGTACTGCTGGCAGTGGGGGCAAGCTGAAACTGCCGGGTTTGACCTAATAAAAGATTTCCCTTAAGGAGTGGTGAAGACAGATAGATGTGTATCTCTGGGAGGAAGTTTCAAAGTAGAAGCATTCATAGGGTACAGAAGAGGGTGGTCAGTCATTCCCGGGGTGCTCCTCCTCCAACCT
>NW_007280446.1:0-564 GCF_000164805.1 Carlito syrichta | reverse complement strand
TTTTTTTTTTTTTTGAGTTGGAGTCTCACTCTGTCACCCAGACTGGAGTGCAGTGGCCACTCCCGGCCACTGCAGCTTTGACCTGCTGGGCTCTGGCGATCCTTCTGCCTCAGTCTTCCAAGTAGCCAGAATTACAGGCATGCGCTACCACGCCTGGATGATTTTTTTATTTTATTGTAGAGATGAGGTCTTGCTGCCCAGGCAGGTCTCGAACCCACAGGCTCAGGCAATCCACTCACCTCAGCCTCCCAAAGGCGCAGGATTACAGGTTGAGCCATCGAGCCCGGCCTATCATGAGGTTCTTGTTTGCAGATCTGTTGCTATGTTTAATAATTACACTTAAGGTCTTGTGGATGTTAAATCAGCCCTGCATCCTGGGGATTAAGCCTACTTGGTCATGGTGGATAATTTTTTAGATATGTTGTTGGATCTGATTTGCTGGAATCTTGTTGAGAATTTTTGCACTTATCTTATCAGGGATATTGGCCTGAAAGTTCTCTTTCTTTGTTGGGTCTTTTTCTGGTTTGAGTGTCAGTGTGATGTTACCTTCATCAAATGTTTTAG
>NW_007280445.1:0-397 GCF_000164805.1 Carlito syrichta | reverse complement strand
AAGCCTACTTGGTCATGGTGGATAATTTTTTAGATATGTTGTTGGATCTGATTTGCTGGAATCTTGTTGAGAATTTTTGCACTTATCTTATCAGGGATATTGGCCTGAAGTTCTCTTTCTTTGTTGGGTCTTTTTCTGGTTTGAGTGTCAGTGTGATGTTACCTTCATCAAATGTTTTAGGAAGAGTTCCATCTTTCTCAATTGCCTGGAATACTTTCAATAGGATTGGTATCAGCTCCTTCTTATGTGTTTTGTAGTATTCCACTGAAAAGCCATCTTTTCAGGACTTTTTTTGGTAGATAATTTTCTTATGATGGAGTCAATTTCCTGGGTTGTTATTGATCTATTTAGGGTCTCTGTTTCTTCTAGTTTCAACCTTGGGAGGTTGTGTGATGTC
>NW_007280444.1:0-684 GCF_000164805.1 Carlito syrichta | reverse complement strand
GGCATGCGCTACCACGCCTGGATGATTTTTTTATTTTATGTAGAGATGAGGTCTTGCTGCCCAGGCAGGTCTCGAACCCACAGGCTCAGGCAATCCACTCACCTCAGCCTCCCAAAGGCGCAGGATTACAGGTTGAGCCATCGAGCCCGGCCTATCATGAGGTTCTTGTTTGCAGATCTGTTGCTATGTTTAATAATTACACTTAAGGTCTTGTGGATGTTAAATCAGCCCTGCATCCTGGGAATTAAGCCTACTTGGTCATGGTGGATAATTTTTTAGATATGTTGTTGGATCTGATTTGCTGGAATCTTGTTGAGAATTTTTGCGCTTATCTTATCAGGGATATTGGCCTGAAGTTCTCTTTCTTTGTTGGGTCTTTTTCTGGTTTGAGTGTCAGTGTGATGTTACCTTCATCAAATGTTTTAGGAAGAGTTCCATCTTTCTCAATTGCCTGGAATACTTTCAATAGGATTGGTATCAGCTCCTTCTTATGTGTTTTGTAGTATTCCACTGAAAAGCCATCTTTTCAGAACTTTTTTTGGTAGATAATTTTCTTATGATGGAGTCAATTTCCTGGGTTGTTATTGATCTATTTAGGGTCTCTGTTTCTTCTAGTTTCAACCTTGGGAGGTTGTGTGATGTCAGAAAGTCCTCCGTTACGTTCAAGTTTTTGAATTTGTTCCA
>NW_007280443.1:0-637 GCF_000164805.1 Carlito syrichta | reverse complement strand
CAGAGCTGGAGTACTGCAGGGCACACCCCTGAGACTGGTGTTGGCTGGGGAAGTCAGTTGCTCTGGACAACATTGCAGGAATGAGGGCAGATGGTCTACACAGAGGCCAGAGTGACCCAACTCCAGAGGCTTAGAAGGCCACAGAGCTGGAAGGTCACAGGCACAGCTTCAGTGGGGCCGCCATGGCCTGGGTCTCTTCCAGACACTGAGTGGGAAGCCTTACTCAGTCCCCACCCCAGATGATGGCTTTCTATGCCAACGAGAAGACTGAGGTGAAGTGACTTGTCAGGGGGCAGAGCTAACAGAGCTGGATTCTTTCTGACTCTCATTTTACCAGCTTCTAGCTTTGCGGGAGGGTAGGGTAATGGTACTTCTGGTTGGCTGTGTTTCTTGAGGTCTTTAAGTGATACAAGGTGGGACCTCTGCAATGGCTCCTGTCCCCACCAGTGGAAATTTTAGAATTTGTTTTTAGCTGTGCAGGCTGAATGGGACCCGTGTCTCTGAAAGCACCTGTCACTCTCCTGGCAGACAGGGCTGCCTGTGCTCCTCTTGGCTTGTGGAGCCTTGCGACCCTCCTGCTTTCATAGCTGCTTTCACAAACCTGCCACTGGGCACACTTACAAGAAGGGAGACTGTG
>NW_007280442.1:0-771 GCF_000164805.1 Carlito syrichta | reverse complement strand
CTGGAGTACTGCAGGGCACACCCCTGAGACTGGTGTTGGCTGGGGAAGTCAGTTGCTCTGGACAACATTGCAGGAATGAGGGCAGATGGTCTACACAGAGGCCAGAGTGACCCAACTCCAGAGGCTTAGAAGGCCACAGAGCTGGAAGGTTATAGGCACAGCTTCAGTGGGGCCGCCATGGCCTGGGTCTCTTCCAGACACTGAGTGGGAAGCCTTACTCAGTCCCCACCCCAGATGATGGCTTTCTATGCCAACGAGAAGACTGAGGTGAAGTCACTTGTCAGGGGGCAGAGCTAACAGAGCTGGATTCTTTCTGACTCTCATTTTACCAGCTTCTAGCTTTGCGGGAGGGTAGGGTAATGGTACTTCTGGTTGGCTGTGTTTCTTGAGGTCTTTAAGTGATACAAGGTGGGACCTCTGCAATGGCTCCTGTCCCCACCAGTGGAAATTTTAGAATTTGTTTTTAGCTGTGCAGGCTGAATGGGACCCGTGTCTCTGAAAGCACCTGTCACTCTCCTGGCAGACAGGGCTGCCTGTGCTCCTCTTGGCTTGTGGAGCCTTGCGACCCTCCTGCTTTCATAGCTGCTTTCACAAACCTGCCACTGGGCACACTTACAAGAAGGGAGACTGTGACAGAATAACCCTCTAGCCCCACGACAGGCACCTGAGGGCATTTGCACATGCTCCTCTCCTTCTTTTTCAGGGAAAGTTTGTAGAAATGAATGAACAATGTCCAGACAGCATCCATAAAGGCAATAAGTGACGGCAAAA
>NW_007280441.1:0-731 GCF_000164805.1 Carlito syrichta | reverse complement strand
AAGGTGGTATACCTTAAAGGCATATGCTTAAAGAGGACTTCAGTGATTTAGAGCAGAAGACACCAATTCGGTGGTTGTGGGGTTCTGAAAAGGGCAAATCACTATGGAGAGGGGAAAGGTTCAGAAAGTAAAACAAATATCTTATAGTGAGTGATCTAAATATGACAACTCTTTTCACATTTTTAAATAAGTAGAACCACAGATACAGAGTCCCTGTACACTTAAAACATGTTAAGCCTTTGTTGGACCTGGAGTTGGCAAATACTTTTTCCCAGTCTGTGAGCTGTCTCCCTGCTCCTTTGATGGTTTCTTTGACTTTGCAGAAGCTTGTCAGTTTAATGAGTCCCACTTGTCTATCTTATCTCTTATGGCCCATGCATTTTAGGTTTTGATCAGGAATTGGATGCCAGTTCCAATTTCCATAAAGGTGTGTCTTGCATTTTCTAAAGTTCGTATGGTTTGAGGTTTAACATTTAGGCTTCTGATCCATTTAGAGTTAATTTTTATGTATGAGGAGAGATAGCGGTCTTGTTTCAATCTTCTGCATGTGGTCAGCCAGTTTTCCCAGCACCATTTACTGAATAGCTCCTCCTCTCCCCATTGGTAGGTGGTGGAGGCTTTGTTGAAGATGAGTTGGTTGAGAAATTGAGGTTTTGCTTCTGAAATCTCAATTCGATGCCATTGGTCTATATGCCTGCTCCTGTACCAATACCAAGCTGTTTTGATGATTG
>NW_007280440.1:0-492 GCF_000164805.1 Carlito syrichta | reverse complement strand
ATTACCAGACAAGTCTGAGGACCATATGCTTAGGCAATTGTAATTCTGTGGCTCATGAACTCAGGATTCTGGGAGAGAACTGGAGAATCCCACTTATCCAGTATTTGCATAGTTGATTATCCTACTCTCAGGCCTTTTAAAGTCTGTAGTTTAGACTCTTATTTCCTATATTTGAAATGATCCTACTTGGAATAAAACAAGTTGCTCCTTTTTTTTTTTTTTTTTGCTGTATGAATTCCAAACAATGCCATAACTCAGACTCCTGAGGAGATAACATCTTTGTTCTTAATGAAATCAGGAGAGGCATTGCAACATCTGTATTGCTGGGATTGAAGAGAAAGAAAGACATTGTGCAGAGAAGTTTGCATGGAACCTTTTACCAAAACCTCCCAGTGACCTTCAAAGTGTGGCTTATATTTGAGAAACTTTCTCAGCAGATGGCAGCACCAGGAGAAGCATCTAGGGGCAGCCCAGTCTCTCACATCTGCTTCC
>NW_007280439.1:0-719 GCF_000164805.1 Carlito syrichta | reverse complement strand
TCAGGCCTTTTAAAGTCTGTAGTTTAGACTCTTATTTCCTATATTTGAAAGGATCCTACTTGGAATAAAACAAGTTGCTCCTTTTTTTTTTGCTGTATGAGTTCCAAACAATGCCATAACTCAAACTCCTGAGGAGATAACATCTCTGTTCTTAATGAAATCAGGAGATGCATTGCAACATCTGTATTGCTGGGATTGAAGAGAAAGAAAGACATTGTGCAGAGAAGTTTGCATGGAACCTTTTACCAAAACCTCCCAGTACCTTCAAAGTGTGGCTTATATTTGAGAAACTTTCTCAGCAGATGGCAGCACCAGGAGAAGCATCTAGGGGCAGCCCAGTCTCTCACATCTGCTTCCTTGGGTAGTTTATGTGATGGCTTTAAAACTGTGGGAGGGAAACTTTTATTTTGTTGACAGTAGTAAGTTGCAATACCTTCAGGTTGCAGGTTGCTGATAGTGAGAGAATAATCTGTCCCAGACCCACTGCCACAGAACCTTTGTGGGAGCACAGATTGCAAATTAGAAGCATAATATATCAGAAGATTAGGAACTTTTCCTGGTTTCTGCTGATACCGGTTTAAATAATTGCTAATGTCTTGACTCACCTGGCAAGAGATGGTGACTCTGTCTCTTAGAGATGCAGACAGGCAGGATGGAGACTGTGTCATCTGGATGCCAACTATGGCAGCTGAGATGTTAGCTGTCAATCCCCCATTATC
>NW_007280438.1:0-344 GCF_000164805.1 Carlito syrichta | reverse complement strand
TGTTTAGTCCTGTTTGGTACACATTCCTGCACAGGACACCATATTAATAAGTTTTCAGGTCCGTGAACTGGGCTCTGGGAACATGTAAAGCAACAAAGGATGGGGCAGAATGGGCACATCTATAAGGCTGACTCCTTCCAGTAACTCAGCATAGGGGCAGTGTCCCCAGGGTCCTATATCGCACCAGAGATGTACAGATTCACCTGCAGAAAAGACAAGTTTCTCTTTGGTAGCCATACAGTTACAGTATATTTTGAAGGGGCCAATGTAAAAATTTGAATTGGATATAAGGACTAGACGGAAAATTTTTTCTATGGTTGTATTTGTATTATGGAGTGGAATAA
>NW_007280437.1:0-685 GCF_000164805.1 Carlito syrichta | reverse complement strand
GTGCTATCTTCGGTTGATCACAGAAACCCAAGATAGGCTTTCCCAAGATCTGGAATGAATGATGGAGGCCATTGGGGCATGATCTGGGACCACCTGCTGACTGTGGGATTGCACTGTGTGTTCTCAAAAAATGGAGCAAGCAACCTGGGCCCATCTCGGTGCATGAACATGGGCTTCTTCTCCCTGGGACTGGAGAGCACGTGGGCCTGAGAGGACCTCCATGGTCTTTTTTCTGCTTCCATTGATGGAGAATCTGCCTGAGGTCAGAAGAGGCAGGCCTTAAAGTCATGCCCAGAAGTGAAACCCCACTTAAGAGCCCATGGGAGGCCCACCTCAGGACCAAGATACCAGGCTTCTCCCTGGTGGCAGCAAGTACTTCAGGCCTGCCAGAGTCTCTCTGGAAGCCACATCTACCAGACTGTGCACACTGGCCTCTGCAGGTGAACTTTTCACTGTAGACTGAGAGGCCTTAGCGCACACCTCAATCTGAAGTGGCAGGGACTTAGTAGGATTATATCTACAAGGGTGAGGTGTGTGTGGGGGTGTTTGATATACAAACTTCCAGAATCTTGTGAGATTTTAGGGGTGCCTGGAAGTCCTGGATCTCCCAGCAGCAGGTTCTGTATGTGTTCAGGACTTTGCTTTTATCATCAGGAGAATCTAGAAACAAAGCTGCTTTTGTGGC
>NW_007280436.1:0-375 GCF_000164805.1 Carlito syrichta | reverse complement strand
AAAGGTGTTCAAACCTCCAGTGGACATACCCTCCAGGCTAATTCAAGAATTGTGTCATAAAACTTTCTCTGCTTCTTTCAAGGATTCTCTCCCTGCCTCTCCAAATCCCTCTGGCTGCTTCTTTGAAATGCCAGAGTAGGGAGGAAAGACACAGTGGGCGCAGCTGCTGCTTCCCTGCAGAGGCCCCCCCCCAGCCCCTGCCTTCGGTGGCTGGGATCTCTCTCTGAGTGTTGAAGAGGAGGGTACCTTAGGGGTGTTGGCCTCTTCTCCCCAATCTTCATCCACAGTAAACACTGCTAACTACCAACTCATAAAACATATCAGCTGGGTTTATTACTTTTAACCATCTTTCCAATTGTGCTATAAAATAAAGGC
>NW_007280435.1:0-697 GCF_000164805.1 Carlito syrichta | reverse complement strand
AAAAACTAGATGGAATAATGTATTATACCGTGTATTCTTATTGTGTGGGAAGATATCTTTGTATTTGAATGCTTGGTGGAATCTTAGAGGGTAGCTTACAGGTCTTCAGGCTACTCTGAAATAGATCCTGTGGGGTAAAAAGCAATTGTACTGTACTAACAACTCAGAAAGTAAAATTGTTTCATTTTTTAATGAAAAGGGAAATTTTATCAGAAGTATACTTAATATATTTAAAAGCATTTAGGATTGATCTTAAATCATTGTTGCTGACAGTATAAGGTCTCCCAATTCACTGCAGATGCACAGAGATAATACTGTGATTCTTCAATGCATGCCACTCACGTTATTTTAAAGCTTTAGGTCTCTTTGTAGCCAAGTTCTAAATTAGATGAGCCTTATTATAATGAGGACACCATGTTCCACCTTATTTTCTGCCATTGGGTAATATTTCTCATGAATCATCAGGATGAAGACCTGATTAGTGATGCCAGATGAAGTTATTTCCAATACTCTCTCTTTATTTTTTACAAGTACAGGAGCCTAGAATATGATAAATTGAAACCCTGGATCAATCTAGTCACTGATTATCTTTTAAGGGTAGATTATCTAAACTAGGAAAATCAAAGTCACATCCCCTGGTTATTGCTCTGTGTTATACTCCACACCAGCATGTTCCTGGGGTCTTGGATAGAACTTT
>NW_007280434.1:0-628 GCF_000164805.1 Carlito syrichta | reverse complement strand
AAACCCTGGATCAATCTAGTCACTGATTATCTTTTAAGGGTAGATTATCTAAACTAGGAAAATCAAAGTCACATCCCCTGGTTATTGCTCTGTGTTATACTCCACACCAGCATGTTCCTGGGGTCTTGGATAGAACTTTCTTGGAGTCTGACTTCCTGGAGAGCAGGTGAGGGTGTGGCCCTAGACAAAGGCCAGGTCAGTGAAACCTCTCTCTTAAGTGAGGATGACTGTTACTCAGTACATGTCCCTGTCATGTACCACCAATGCCACGTTGCTCTTTTACTCTTCAGCAGTGAATGGGAACATCATCCTGATCCAGATGCCAGCCTCTCTGTCTGCACATCTGAGAGAAAGTCTTCATCTCCTGCCAAGTCTTTGTCTATGTATGGAGAACTATCTTAAATCCAAATACAATTTGAACACAGATTTGGACTTCTACATGTCACATCTCTGTCCTGGGCATCCATCTGGTTCAACATCATGGGAAAGGGAACCAACTACATCAGCATCAGTGAACTGGGGGCCAGGGATTCCAGAGAGCATTACTGTGTTCACAACTACAGTTAGAAGGACTGCTGGGTGCAGCCTTGCTCAAAACATTTGCTGCATTTTTATAGACCTGAATTTA
>NW_007280433.1:0-781 GCF_000164805.1 Carlito syrichta | reverse complement strand
GAGATATTTAATAGGGCCATCAATTCACGGTTAAGGTCAGGCATGCACTGCCCAATAACTGCCTGGCTAGGGACCTGATCTGGGAAGGAAGCAGCTACTCCTCTGAGCCATGAGGCTGAGGACCTGAGAGGAACCAAAGGCTTTGCCCATGGGACTGCCTGGCAGGAGCTTCAGGGAACGAAATAGCTCAGACACCCACAAGTGCTGCACTAAGCCCAAAACCCAAGACCAAGGTGAAAGCCTAGAGACTAGAGCCTTAGGGCTGAACTTGGGCTCCTCTAGCCGATTGTTCTCAGCTGAGTGACTCTCTCCTGAGGGGCTGGGACTCTGCTGAAGTTGAAGAGTACCAGTCAGAAAATGTCCTCAAAAGTCATTATTGAGCAATATTTTATTATGATTAGAATGAAAAGGAGCACATACTGAATAAATTGTATATATGTAATGCATATTATATATATGCATTTTATGGCAATGTTACTCATTAAACATATAATATTCTAGATATAAATTGCATTGGTATATCTGTATGTACCATGCATCCATATGATAAATCAATAAATGTATATTTATCTAAAAATAGGTCTTTGTGGGTATAAAGTGTGACTTTAAATTTGAGAAATTGACTGTGGATATTTGGCACCAATAATGGGTACACTAGTCTATGGCCTCTTCCCTACTACAAAGTCCAAGGGTCATGAGGCTCAGGACTCATACCCATATCCTTGTTGAACCTAATTGTGACCCACCTATTGGTGAGGATGCTGAGTAGCCCATGACTGAT
>NW_007280432.1:0-711 GCF_000164805.1 Carlito syrichta | reverse complement strand
AGGCTTTGCCCATGGGACTGCCTGGCAGGAGCTTCAGGGAACGAAATAGCTCAGACACCCACAAGTGCTGCACTAAGCCCAAAACCCAAGACCAAGGTGAAAGCCTAGAGACTAGAGCCTAGGGCTGAACTTGGGCTCCTCTAGCCGATTGTTCTCAGCTGAGTGACTCTCTCCTGAGGGGCTGGGACTCTGCTGAAGTTGAAGAGTACCAGTCAGAAAATGTCCTCAAAAGTCATTATTGAGCAATATTTTATTATGATTAGAATGAAAAGGAGCACATACTGAATAAATTGTATATATGTAATGCATATTATATATATGCATTTTATGGCAATGTTACTCATTAAACATATAATATTCTAGATATAAATTGCATTGGTATATCTGTATGTACCATGCATCCATATGATAAATCAATAAATGTATATTTATCTAAAAATAGGTCTTTGTGGGTATAAAGTGTGACTTTAAATTTGAGAAATTGACTGTGGATATTTGGCACCAATAATGGGTACACTGGTCTATGGCCTCTTCCCTACTACAAAGTCCAAGGGTCATGAGGCTCAGGACTCATACCCATATCCTTGTTGAACCTAATTGTGACCCACCTATTGGTGAGGATGCTGAGTAGCCCATGACTGATCTGGGGACACAGAACAACAGGTGCCAGGGAGATGGGCAGTGGATCTAAGCAAAGTAGAAAGATGTATT
>NW_007280431.1:0-424 GCF_000164805.1 Carlito syrichta | reverse complement strand
CTTCAGCCTATTGATTCACATATTATTTAACTTCAGCCATAACATGCTATGACATGTACCTCACATGCTTATTATTTATATTTATTTTAGAATCATTGGGTACACATGAGAATTTGCTACATAAGTATATTGCCTGGAAGGGAGGTTTGGGCTTCTAGCGAGACCTCTCCCTGCCTAGTAGTGGGCATGGTACAAAATGGGTGGCTTTATACTTCTTATTTCTCCTCCTTCTCCCCTTATAAGTGCCCAGTATCTGTTGTTCCTGCTCTTGTGCCCCTGTTTCCAATGTTTAGTGCCCACTTATGAGTGAGAACATGAAGAGCTTACTTTTTTGTTGTTGCTGTTTTTGTGATAATTCATGTAGAATGATGACCTCTAGCTGCATCCATGTAGCTGTACAGAACATGATTTTGTTCTTCTTTAT
>NW_007280430.1:0-410 GCF_000164805.1 Carlito syrichta | reverse complement strand
CTCACATGCTTATTATTTATATTTATTTTAGAATCATTGGGTACACATGAGAATTTGCTACATAAGTATATTGCCTGGAAGGGAGGTTTGGGCTTCTAGCGAGACCTCTCCCTGCCTAGTAGTGGGCATGGTACAAAATGGGTGGCTTTATACTTCTTATTTCTCCTCCTTCTCCCCTTATAAGTGCCCAGTATCTGTTGTTCCTGCTCTTGTGCCCCTGTTTCCAATGTTTAGTGCCCACTTATGAGTGAGAACATGAAGAGCTTACTTTTTTGTTGTTGCTGTTTTTGTGATAATTCATGTAGAATGATGACCTCTAGCTGCATCCATGTAGCTGTACAGTACATGATTTTGTTCTTCTTTATTGCTGTGCAGTATGCCTTCATATATATGTACCACATTTCCTTTTG
>NW_007280429.1:0-685 GCF_000164805.1 Carlito syrichta | reverse complement strand
CTGATGGATCTTCCTTGGTAGATGATCTGCCCCTTTTATATAGCTGCCTATATTCTTTCATATTTACTTTGGCAGGTTGTATTTTTATATGCCTTGGCAATGATCTTTTTTTGTAATGCCTCTTAGGAGTTTTCTGAATCTCTTGTATCCCCATGGCCACCTCCCTAATAAGATAGAGAAAGTTTTTCTGAAGGACATTTTAGAAGATTTTTTTCAAGGTGCTCTCAGTTTCCCCTACTTTCTCAGGGATACCAATTAACCATAGATTTGCTCTGTTTAAATAATCCCAGACCTCTCCTGGACTTTTCTCATTCTTCCTAAGACTGTTCTTGTTTTTGCCAGACTGGATTAATTCAATATTTGGTCCTCAAGCTCTGAGATTCTTTCCTCTCTCTGGTCAGTTCTGCTCTTAAGTCTTGCTATTGTGTTTTGAAATTCCAGGAAAGAATAATTTATTTCCCAAAATTCAATTTCATTCTTTTTTTGACTGGTCAGGTCATCTTTTACTTTCCACATTATTTTCTTGGCCTGGATAAACTGCATGTTCACTTTCTTACTAAATCTTTGCAATCCATAGACTGAATTCTATGTCTGTCACCAGGGACAGGTTGTTTAAATGGATTCTATAGCTTAGAATCTGGGAAGCCCCTTTGTGGGTGCTGACTCATTAAGGCTTTGGGAATTG
>NW_007280428.1:0-764 GCF_000164805.1 Carlito syrichta | reverse complement strand
GCTGACAGACTCTTTATTATTTCAGAAATATTCTTAAATCAACACTATAAACAGACTCTATAGAAAACACCTACCTTCAATGTCAAAACTACTAGAATTGAAGCATCAGATTTATGTTAAAATATGGATGATGTATTGTAAAAATAATGTAGTCATTCATTGTATGAAAACCTTTTCCTTCTTATGACAATATAAAATCAACTCAGTCACCTCTAAAACATTATTTAATTGAGAAACAAAAAGAGTCTTCATTCCATGGTATACTGATTAGAAATGGAAAGGCCAAAACAATGAACATAAAAGTTACAAGAAATTTAAAAGAATAAAATACAAAAGTTATATATCAATAGGATCAGAAAACAGTCAAGAAATGAAAAGTAATGACCTAAAATTCAAGAGTGAAAGGAACCCTGTGTCATTGGGTTGATGCTTGTCCTGATGGGGGCAAGGCAAGTCCATTCCTCTAGTACAGATTCTTTTTCTTCCCTCCAATATAAGTACCAGCACCCCTAGCTGTGTGTGAGCTCTACAGACCCCTACTCAGTCCTTGTGTCTTGTAAGCAAGATTGGCAGGTGGCCAATCCTCCTGCCATATTTACCAATTTTGTGTTTGGATATAAATTCTGACTTGAAACAGGCAGAGGAACAGCCTTGGGAAAGAAGATCCTGCTGAGCCTTGGAGGTTGCACAAAGGCAGCCTCTAACACATGGGCCAGTGTTCTTCGTTGGACATGTGTTGGGGTCTAAGTCAGCAGGCAGGCTGG
>NW_007280427.1:0-476 GCF_000164805.1 Carlito syrichta | reverse complement strand
CTGTTGTGACACCCAAATGGGTATTGTGTTTCTGGTCTAGATTCTGAATGTTTCCCACAGAGAGAAAAAAGACTCATTAACTGAGAACATCTTCCTGTTAGTTGTAATTCAGTGGTATGTCATGTAATAAATACACTGATCTTCAACCAAAACCCCACAGAAAATTTTTGTTTTTGCTGAAAAAACAAATGGTGCTAGTGGTGACAACTTTTTTGTCGTTGTTTGAAAATGGATCAAATAGTTTAATCTAAAAATATTGGTATTTAAAGAAAACCAACAAAAAGATATACTCTAGGGACCTTTGTACTTTTTTAGGGTGCTGACCAATGAGGATGATGCCCTTTGTCAGAGGTGGTAAGACAGTATTAGTTAAATAACAAGTCACACATATCAGGGTAAAGCACATCATTTAACATAATTGGCTTTAAATCTAATGATGGCATCAACAGAACCATTGAGATTCACAGTGAACAGGG
>NW_007280426.1:0-655 GCF_000164805.1 Carlito syrichta | reverse complement strand
TTTATTCGAGGACTAAGAAATTATGAGTTTGCCCGGGGGAGTGAGTGCCCATTTCTTTACCTTTTTGCACAACACAGCCTTGCCTGGGGCAACAAGGGGACTTGGAGAATGCATGCTGCACAGTCTCAGTCCTCACTGCCTGCCTTTCTGCTGTCTGTTTCACAGGGATCCCTGAAGTCCAAACATCTGGGTTTCCGGTCTCATTTGGACCTGTTGGAAGGCACCATCTTTTGTGTCCTCGGACCAGCAGGGGCGACAAATGCCAGCAAGACTGGCTCAGGGGCTTCCTGGAAGACAGAATTCTACCCTTGCTCGGGTTGCCTGCTCTGTGAGTTCCAGTGCAGCAAAACTCCAGCGGTCCAGGAGCACCTTAGACGCTCTCACTGAATCTCAGCCATCAGCAATGGTGGTTTCCGGTCTGCGAGCTGAGGTGGACAATTTCAGGGTGGCTCACTCCTGCACAGGCGCCCTCTCCAGCCTTTTCAAGAGAGTAAGAGCAGTTCCTGGGGCACTGAAATGACTTCCATAAAATTCTGGTGGCTCTGTGGTTAAAATATGTCCTCTTTGTGACTTCAGGGCCAGTCCACAAGAGTCCTGGCCTCCTGAAGAAACTTGCAAGTTTCAGAGGTGCAGGTGGGGTGTCCTTCCTGGGACT
>NW_007280425.1:0-434 GCF_000164805.1 Carlito syrichta | reverse complement strand
GTGTAGAGTTTTTATCAAATAAGGCCCACTCAGGAAAAGAGAAACCACACTGAGTATTTGAAACAGAGCAGATTCCATGCAAAGCATGGGTTCCTCCGGTCCTGGAAGGCTGAAAAAGTGCAGGAATTAACAACTATATAAAGGAGAGATTTTGTGTGACCTCCAGGCAGCTAGAACTTGAGCCTGTGAAGGTGGAGCAGAGTGCTTGGTGCCCAGGCCACTGGGCAGGGTGCGCTGCATTAAGGGTGCTTCCGATTTTAAGGAAGGAATGCTCCACGGCTGTGGTGCAAATGAGGGAGAGGCGCCCCCGCAGCCAAAGCTCAGGCTTCTGAGGGGGAGACATGGCCGGTCACGTGCTTGGACAGCTGGGGCGTACCGCAAAGCAGATCCTAGCTCACCCGGTCCTGTAGGACCCATGGGGTAGAGCTGGGATG
>NW_007280424.1:0-446 GCF_000164805.1 Carlito syrichta | reverse complement strand
AAATATTCTGAAGTAAATTATAGTGGTGGTCGCATAACTCTGAATATACCCAAATCTATTAAATTGCATATTTTTATTTTATTTTATTTTTTGAGTCAGTATCTCACTCCATTGCCCAGGCTGAAGTGCAGTGGCACACTCATGGCCTCCGCAGCCTCAACCTACTGGGCTCAGGGGATCCTTCTGCCTCAGCCTTCCAGTAGTTGGGACTACAGGTGCATGCCACCACATCTGGCCAATTTTTTGATATATTGTAGAGATGAGGTCTCACCAAGTTGCTCAGGCTGGTGTCAAACCCCTGAGCTCAGGCAATTCCTTAGATTTAGCCTTCAGAAGTGCTGGGATTACAGGCTTGAGTCACCATGTCTGGCTAAAATGGTGAATTTTATTGTATGTGAATTATGTCTCAGTAAAAAATAAAAATCAGTTTGATACATGTAAAGAAA
>NW_007280423.1:0-708 GCF_000164805.1 Carlito syrichta | reverse complement strand
TACTTTCCACAGCTTCAGAACTGCACGTTTTATTCAAAGTGGCAAGGTTATTATAAATTGTGTATCTGAAACAGAACTCAGTCTTGGTTTCAAATGATTTATGATGTCAACTCAACAACTTGATCATATTGCTTGTGTTGTAAAATGTTAAGACAGCTCTCAGACTGTTTTTAATTTACTGTTTTGGTGTGGATTCACTCTAGTTCTTGTAGCATTCTGTCAGCAATATTTTCCTATTGAATGTCAATGAGATGTTCTACTGTGATTTCCTGTTTTTAAGCCAATATTCCAAGTGAATTACAAAACATGTAAGTGCTGATTGACATAGAAGAAATGTTTGCATTCTTTTAGCACAGAGCACTTTCATATTTTAAATTACCAAAATATCACACCATTTTCCCTAACAGTAAGTATACTCATATTTATTTGGTGAGTATATCAAATATATATACATATATATGTATAGTTATATATGTAAAGTGTGAGTGTGTTGATTCTATATTATTTCATATTAAATATATTTCAAGAAAAAACTACACAAAAGAAATTACTGTTATGCTTAATTCCATAGAAGCCATTTTCAAAAATGTTTTGGATCAATTTTCTATAAACATTAAATTTTCAGAAGAGGAATCAGAAAAGAAAGGATATATTTATTACATTTTGAAAGCAGCTACCTTCACTTTTAGTAGTTGCATGGTATAACTT
>NW_007280422.1:0-498 GCF_000164805.1 Carlito syrichta | reverse complement strand
ACAAAAACTGTTTTTTAGAAATATACAAATCAATTATTTTTTAAAGAAATCTATTTGTAAAATTCTATGTCTACAGTACTTTAGAAGTGATTGTATACATTAGGCACAAAATTATTCACAGAGGGTTTCTTTTAGTACCTTTTTACTCTGATGAAATTACAGTACACTTCCACTAACACTTAATGAAAAAGAGAAGTGTTAAAGCCATTATGAAAGAAAGACCCCAAAATGAAAAAGAGAAGTGTTAAAGCCATTAAACAAATCTATCTTATGATGAGTCACACATCAGTGATGTATGAATATGTGCATATGCATCCATATACATAGCAATTATTTTCAATGCTTCAATTAATTGCTCACACCTGTATCTCATGTTTTGCAGTTGCCATATTTTTTGAACATTTCTCGGTTGAGATTTAAAAATAATCTTACTCTCACTAGTACTGTTAGCTTGGTAAGGGAAAAGAGATGTTCCACCTTTAGGTTTTCAAGAGAAGT
>NW_007280421.1:0-767 GCF_000164805.1 Carlito syrichta | reverse complement strand
TATGTGCATATGCATCCATATACATAGCAATTATTTTCAATGCTTCAATTAATTGCTCACACCTGTATCTCATGTTTTTGCAGTTGCCATATTTTTTGAACATTTCTCGGTTGAGATTTAAAAATAATCTTACTCTCACTAGTACTGTTAGCTTGGTAAGGGAAAAGAGATGTTCCACCTTTAGGTTTTCAAGAGAAGTAATTTGTTTCTTGGTAGTTGGGTTTGTATATTTAGAAGTAACGAATAAGTTCTGTGCAAGAACCATTTCTGCCAGGAGAATTAATTGTAGCTATAATGCCCACTAAGCCATCACAGATCCCCCTCCCATCATGAGAAGACAATAGTGTCAGACACTTGAGTGACATTTCCCCTGTCAAAGCCCCATAAAATCCCACTTGGACATGCAGCTGCTGTAGGGTTCTGGCAGTTTGCCAGAAACTCTTCATCTCAGTCTTTAACCTCTTAAGTTGAACATGAAGTGTAAGTCAAGGTGCTCAATGTTCAGTGAAATGACGTATAGCTCTTGTATCGAAAATGGACCCAATTGTACAATTTTCATGCTGTGGGGTGTGAGATACATGTTCTATCTAAAAGTCCAATATCTCAAATGTCCTGAAGGTGAAAAGATTCATTCTATACTTGGCACAAACTCACTTGGTGACAAAAACCTGATAATATGTAAGGCAATGAGAAAGTGAAGATGTTTCCTTAGTGAGGTTATTCATGGTCCCCTGTGGAAATAATAATAGGTTTGATGAAAGAATTCA
>NW_007280420.1:0-467 GCF_000164805.1 Carlito syrichta | reverse complement strand
TACATAGCCATGAAGGGAGAAAGTGCAATGTTCTTTGATAGAAAGGATAAGAGACCTACAATCCACATGTGCACACATTTTTTTTTTCTATTTTTTTTATTGTGAAGTTGTGGGGTACAGTTAAGGGTTAGGTATACAATTGCGTTTCATTCAGGCACCCTGTTGATATGGGGTGTTTCCCCGTTCCCAGACAGATATTTGCTACTGTTAATCCCATCTCCCTCCCCCCACCATAGTTTCCCAGTACGGTCAGTCATTTTCGTATAGTATTTGTGCACACATATTTAATAAGGCATTGAAAGCCTGCTGCATGGTGTGTCGAAGTACATTTATTTTCTAAGGACTCACTTAAAATCTTAACGTTTACATATTTTGCAGCATTACAAAAGGCAAATCTATTTATCTTACTCTGATCTCATGCAACTACAAAACAAATAAGGTGATCTATTTGGTATTTCATATATAAT
>NW_007280419.1:0-721 GCF_000164805.1 Carlito syrichta | reverse complement strand
GTCAAGGCCGCGGTGGCTGGGAGAGGTCACAGCTCTCCAGTCTGGGTGACAGAGTGAGACTCCAACTCAAAAAAAAAAAAAAATCACTGCAATACTCCCAGGGGATCTATCTTCTTGGGCTCAACAAGTATTCAGCTTCCCAAGAGTAGGTTACACTCAGCAGTGGTTGTATAACACAACTGGTCTGCATTAGTCTCTGTTACAAACTGAATTATGACTTCCTACTTTCCCAAGTTCATATACCAAATTGCTAAATCCCAATTTGACTGTATTTTGAAAGAGGGTTTTTAAGCAGGTAATTAAATTTAAATGAAAGCATAAGGGTGGGATATTAATTCAATAGGACTGGTGTCCTTATATGAAAAAGAGACATCAGAGACCTCTTTCTCTCTGTGCATGTGCAGAGGAAAGGTCATGTGAGGACACAGTGAGAAGGTGGACATATACAAGCCAGGAAGAGAGGCCTCACAAGAAACCAGGCTCTTACTGGCATCTAGATCTTAAACTTCTAGTCCCCAGAACTATAAGAGAATAAATATCTGTGGTTTTAGCCACTCAGTCTGTGATCTTCTCTTATGGCAAAACAAAATAAGCAAGACAGACACCTTATGGCACAGCCTAGGAAGAAAGAGAAAAGTGCTCTTCAACTAGGTGTGGTTGCTGCCAGCCTTACTGGTGACAGGGCCCACAAGGGACAAAATCTCTTGTAACAACTCAAGGA
>NW_007280418.1:0-403 GCF_000164805.1 Carlito syrichta | reverse complement strand
CCTTTCACAATATTTTAAAATATATTCCCCAGGTTTATGTTCTTCCATTTGAGATGTTTTGCTGTTTTTTTTAAAGTTATGCACTATCTTTTAATTGGAAAACATTGGAGGTTTTTATGATTTGATTTTCCTCTTTTTCACTATCTAACATACCAATTCCTCTCCATTAGAAGACAAATGAAAGGATTTCCTAACACCTTAATTTTCTTTTTTTGTTGTTTTGTTTTTTCTAAATCAGGATTTATTGAGAGGACAGAAAAGCCCCCACAGTGGGAGGGGACCTGAAGGTGTTGCCCAACACCCTAATTTTCTGCTAATATTTTATACAGATGTTTTGAGTTGTTGTTAATCACACTGCACTGAAATATGTACGCCTATGGATTTCTTATCCCAGTGGACTGTG
>NW_007280417.1:0-574 GCF_000164805.1 Carlito syrichta | reverse complement strand
CTGATTTTAATGGAAACAAATGGACAAATATGGACAAATACAGTTTGATGGATTGATCCTCCTTCTCCACAAAAAAGTGAAAAAAGGAACAAATGAAAATATTTTCTCAGAACTAGTTGTGGGTTCTCTCAATATCCACTGTACATATCCAGAAATCTTTCAATCCAGCCTATGTATTGTTTTAAAAAAAGGTCTAGAGAGTTCTAGTATTATGTTATCTGATAACCACTGGTGTTCTAAAATTTTAATTTATTACATTTTATATATAGATTATTTAATATTGCTTTTTAGTCAATATACTTTATGATTATATATATATATATATATTTGCTTTCAGACGAGATTTTTTTATTGAAGAACAATGACCATAATGACATTAATGTTCCCCTTGGCATGACTAAAGTTGAAATTGGAGTCTTTCTGACCATTGGCCCTGACCTCTCTTTTCTTGCAGCATTTACTTTAGAAAACTCTCTTATAAGTTATTTATTTGCCTTTTTAAGATGTAAATTTTGCAACCCAGAAATGTCTATCTCAAGAACTTGGGAGCCATTCCTTTGAAGCATAGTCATTG
>NW_007280416.1:0-641 GCF_000164805.1 Carlito syrichta | reverse complement strand
CACTTACCTCAGCCTCCCAAAGCACTGGGATTACAGGCTGAGCCTGTATGCCAAAGGTTTAAATATGAGAAACTTAGCTAAGATTAGGGATGCTTGTCTCCTTATTTTACACAATGGCAACTAGAAAACATTTGGTATGAAAGAAAAAGGACAGCTTAGGTGAGTGACTGTCACTGCCCTGTTTCTTTTTATCTACTTTTGACCACCTCTTTTCACACATCCTAAAGTCCTAAAGTCTTGAGTACTGGAAAACTTGCTGCAGATATTCAAATTAAAATGAGCAGCCCATTATTTTACTCCTGAGAGGGAAACTGGCAGATGAGTAACCTTATCCCATAACACAACATTAAGATCAGAAGCAGCGCTGGCTATGTTGTATAGGAATTCCTACAAAATGACAATCAAAGGGAAAGAATAAAAGTTATAAGTGTATCCATAACCCATGATTTGTACACCTAAACATAGTAAAAATGATAAGTTATGTTTGTTCATTCTACCTCAATAAAATTTTTAAAAGAACATCAAATAGTAAAAAGACAAAACTACAGCAAAAGATTCTGACTTTATTGAATCTTGTTTCATGACATATATCAGAAATATGATGAACTCTGTACATTTTAATGCAAAATTATATAAACCCC
>NW_007280415.1:0-683 GCF_000164805.1 Carlito syrichta | reverse complement strand
AAAACATTTGGTATGAAAGAAAAAGGACAGCTTAGGTGAGTGACTGTCACTGCCCTGTTTCTTTTTATCTACTTTTGACCACCTCTTTTCACACATCCTAAAGTCCTAAAGTCTTGAGTACTGGAAAACTTGCTGCAGATATTCAAATTAAAATGAGCAGCCCATTATTTTACTCCTGAGAGGGAAACTGGCAGATGAGTAACCTTATCCCATAACACAACATTAAGATCAGAAGCAGCGCTGGCTATGTTGTATAGGAATTCCTACAAAATGACAATCAAAGGGAAAGAATAAAAGTTATGTGTATCCATAACCCATGATTTGTACACCTAAACATAGTAAAAATGATAAGTTATGTTTGTTCATTCTACCTCATTATTATTTTAAAAGAACATCAAATAGTAAAAGAGAAAACTACAGCAAAGATTCTGACTTTTATTGAATCTTGTTTCATGAACATATATCAGAAATATGATGAAACTCTGTACATTTTAATGCAAAATTATATAAACCCCCTTTTTTGAATAGTGCTATGAATCCTTTTTTATTCAAAAAAATGAAATAAGAGTCAATAAAACACACATAGAAAAGAAGCATTTGTTGACAGTAGTTATTATTATTTTTAAATGTTTCTAATTGCAACAAGGATACATTTCCATTCTTTCCTCTCAGCACTTCTGCCA
>NW_007280414.1:0-363 GCF_000164805.1 Carlito syrichta | reverse complement strand
TTATAATTTAATTTGAAATAAATATAATTATATATAATTAAAACAAATTAATTCTGATTAAAGGCAAAGATAGGTCTCTAAAAAGACAAGCAAATCTGTGATTTCTTTTTTCACCTAAGGGAGTTGAAGCTACTCCTTCATCCTCTCTTTTGGCTTGGTGGGATTTCACATTATAAATGAGGTTTCCTAGAACATGAAAGCTATCTAATACATTCAGGTAAAAATTCACTTTCAACTTTGTGTTAAGTGACTTGTATAGAAAAATGAGGGTAACAATTTTTGCCAGAGGAAAGTGAAGTCAAGAGGGAGCTAAATAGAATCTGGAATGCAGAATATCTAAATTGCATAGAAAGTGGAAAATTT
>NW_007280413.1:0-685 GCF_000164805.1 Carlito syrichta | reverse complement strand
TTTTATCAATGTAACTTAAATGTACATAAGTGGTTACAGTGCAAAATCAAAAGTTCTGGAATAAAAACATATAAGATCCATCTATAAGTGACTATCTCAACTACCTATCTAAAAAGACAGCATTAACATCTGTCTCTTCTAATATACCATAAAATATATAGATTTTTTTAAAAAAATAAAAGAAAAACTCATATGCTCAAATAAAGCAAGAGGTAGTCAACTTTCTTGAAATTAAAACTGAGAGAAATTGATTATTTTCTTATGGAAATAATGGACAGAGGAAAGAAGTCATAGACTATAGTGATCAAAGAGGAAACATGTTTGTTTTCTCAATAGAGAAAAATGAGCTAGTTACAAAGCCCTTATTTCTTAATGTGAATGAGTAATCAAGGAACACCAGAAAAAATGCGACAAAATGTAAACAAAAAAAAAAAACTTGATCCAGAAGAAAGTGAAGCAATACAGAACACAGAAGATAATTATTTTATTTAATCCATGATGTTAAAAATATTTGAGAAGAAATCTCATATATAGTGTCTTAGAGGTGTATATGTGTGTGTCTATGTGTATATGCATATATAATAGAAGTAAAAATTAAACTCAAATAAACCTCCTAGCAGGCAGAGTCAAAGGACAGAGGAATATTGCCGCCAGGATTGTGAAATTGGCCTGCAACAAAAGAAAA
>NW_007280412.1:0-702 GCF_000164805.1 Carlito syrichta | reverse complement strand
CCATGCACCCTCTCAGACCACAGTATAAAAAAAATAAATATCAACACTAACAAAGTTCCCCCAAAACCCACAAAGACATGGACACTAAACAGTATGATGCCAAGCAACTCCTGGGTTAACAATGAAGTCAAAACTGAGATTAAAAGGTACGTGGAAACAAATGAAAATGAAGAAGCATCTTACAAAAACATCTGGGATGCCTTGAAAGCAGTAATAAGAGGGATATTCATATTTTTACAAACACACATGAAGAAAATGGAAAGATCACATGGTAACAAGTCACCTACAGAAGTTGGAAAAGCAAGACCACCAAAACCCAAACTTCAGCAGAAGAATCCAGATCACAAAAAGAAAATCTCAAATCTGGACATAGAAGACAAAAAGATATTACAAAAAGTCAATCAAAAAAAGCTGGTTCTTTGAAAGGATAAAAAAGATTGATGGTCCCCTAGCTAGACTGACCAAGAAAAAGAGAGAGAATGCACAGATAAACGCAATCAAAAACACAAAAGATGAAATTACAACTGACCTTAAAGAAATATAAAAGATTATCAGAGACTACTAAGTACACTTGTATGGAAACAAACTTGAAAACATAAAGGAAATGGAGGACTTTCTCACATCACACAACCTTCCTTGATTGAAACAAGAAGAAATCAAGACCCTAAACAGACCAATAACAACCTGGGAAATTGACTATGA
>NW_007280411.1:0-572 GCF_000164805.1 Carlito syrichta | reverse complement strand
TGACCAAGAATAGCCAAAACAATCCTCAGAGGAAAAAAAAGCTGGAGGTATCACACTCTCAAACTTTAAACGTTATTATAAAGCTATAATAATCAAAACAGCCTGGTATTGAAACAAGAACAGGCATAAAGACCAAAGAACTAGAACTGATTCCAGAAGCAAAACCTCAATTTCTCAATCGACTCATTTTCAACAAAGCCTCCACCACCTACCACTGGTGAGTTGAGAACCTATTCAGTAAATGTTGCTGGAAAAACTGGCCGATCAAATGCAGAGGATTGAAACAGGATCCCTACCTATCCCCATACACAAAAATTAACTCTAAATGGGTCAGAGACCAAAAATGTAAAACCTCAAACTATAAGAACCTTAGAAAATTCAGGAGACACCCTTATGGAAGTTGTAACTGGCAATCAATTTCTGAGCAAAACCTGAAATGTTCAGGCCATAAGAGATAAGATAGACAAATGGGACTTCATCAAACTGACAAGCTTCTGGAAAGCCAAAGAAACCATCAAGAGAACTGAGAGATAGCCCACAGATTGGGAAAAAATATTTGTCAACTCCATGTC
>NW_007280410.1:0-370 GCF_000164805.1 Carlito syrichta | reverse complement strand
TCATTTTAATTATTTATTTATTAGCTCTTTCAGTATAAGACAGTTTTAAGAGTTCTATTATAAAGACCTTTTAAGGAATTGTGAATAAATATCTACTGTCTATTAAGCTAGTTCAGTTACAAATATTTATCTCTCACTTCCATCAAGCTTCCTAGTTGCTCTTCCATTTGATACATTTTAATTGCCTAAATTATTTTCTTCAGTTATTACATTCTGGTAGAATATACTTGCATTTTCTTCCTGAATGTAACATTGCCATTTTTAAAAGACTTTGGTTATGTTTAGAATTCTGTATTAAAAGATATTTTATTTCCATGCCCTGACTATTTAATTTCATTATCTTATATCTTACATTGTTGCTGTTGAGAAA
>NW_007280409.1:0-393 GCF_000164805.1 Carlito syrichta | reverse complement strand
AGGCTAACTGCTTGCCCTTCTCTTTTCTACTCCCAGAAAATCTCATAGACACATATCCAGAATTCTGAGATTCCCTAGTCCTCTTTTCCTAAGTACCATGGCTTATTCTCTAAAAACAGAAATGTAAACACAGAATTTCAGAGTTGCCTTCTAATAGATCACTGTATGGTGAAATACACACAGCTCTACCAACATTCAGTGGGGGGCCAAATAGCATTAGTGCCTTCCTATTAATATTAAGTTGACAGCAAAAAAAAAAAAATCACACATATTTGTGATGTCTTCAATATGAAGGTGTAAAAACAGCACATGGAAACAGGAAAAAAAGTAAACATGGAGGAATAAAGGCAACCAAAAAATCATATTTTTAAATGGATACCTTTGAAGAAATAA
>NW_007280408.1:0-347 GCF_000164805.1 Carlito syrichta | reverse complement strand
GAGGGCCATTCCTCTTAGGTTTGGTCTCTTGAAGTAATCATTCATCTCTTGAAGGTTTTGTTCTGTGTTTTTGGGCGTCTTTTCTATGTTTTTGACAGTTTGGGTTAGTTCTGTGTTTTGGTCTTCAAGCTCTGAGATTCTTTCTTCTGCTTGGCTAGTTTTGCTTTCCATGCTTATTAGTTTGTTGTTTATTTCCATCACAATATTCTTAGTGCTGTCATTTCTGACATCAGTTCCTTCGTATTTTCCTCTTGTCTCTCCTCAATTTTTTTTCTTCTCTCAATTAATGTCTTGATGTCTGGGTTTGTTTCATGTGACCAGTCATTCTGGGGATTCTTCATTGTTTG
>NW_007280407.1:0-568 GCF_000164805.1 Carlito syrichta | reverse complement strand
TTGAGGTGGCCATGAGCATGCCACTGCACTCCAACCTGGGTGACTGGGAGAGAAACTCTAACACACACACACACACACACACACTCACACACACACACACACACACACACTGAAAAGTTAAGAAGACAAAGGTTATGATCTGGAGGTTACAATTATCTCAAAATAAACATTTTATTGTAAAAAAAACTGTGTTAACAGACAATGAATTAAAATACTCTGTAAACAATTTCAGTAAATTAATGATAAAAATATCAGCACTTCATTATAAAATATGCCTGAGTAATGTAATTGGTTCTACCACTTACTAACTTTGTGTGACAGGGCAGAGTACTAAGTTCTCATGAGCCTTGAACTGCATCAAATTTGAACCATTAATATCTACCTTATGGAGTTAATGTGAGTACCAATAAAGACAGGGCAGACTTTAAAACACACTGTCTGATTCTTGCTTTTCTAAATTAATTCAATTATCGATAGCTACACTTAATCTTCTTAAAAATATATATATATTTACATATATACATATATGTGTGTATGAGGAAAAAATCTACTTCTAGAAATAAAGGAA
>NW_007280406.1:0-651 GCF_000164805.1 Carlito syrichta | reverse complement strand
ACAGGCCTTGTACAGGAATGTGATGATGGAGAACCACAGAAACCTGGTTTCCCTGGGTGAGGAGAACCTAAACACACAATTCTTCCTCCATATTAAGGATTTTCTGTCCTTTTTGGGGGGAGAATGTTTCTTGGGACTTTCTGCTTTATTTGAATGAGCTTCAAATTCCTGCTTTGACAGAAAATGTGGTGACTTCTTGGCAAAGAAAAGAAAATATTGAAGATAGTTAATGTCTTCTAGGTTAATGATAAGTTCAAAAATTTAGTGGCATACTATATCATTGCCCACAGCTAAAAACTTAATTGCTGTCATCAATTGTGTATTTTCTGCCACTTAACTAAGGACTCACAAATTGAACATTCTTCCTAAATGTTATAAAGGTTTATTGGGAATCAGTATTTTGGGACTCCTTTTTGAGAATCCCATTGTATAATGTTTTCTGTACTGAGCACAGTACAAGTTCGGTCACTGGAGAATCCCAGCAAGAGTTATTTTTTCTACTAAAACAGGGCTTGTTGTCTCTAAGTCGGACCTGATCATGTGTCTGGAGCAAAGAAACAAGCCCTGGAATGTGATGAGACACAACATGTTACAGAAACCCACAGGTAGGTGAGAGTGAGTGAAGCACATGTGAAATGTCAAGGAGTAAGG
>NW_007280405.1:0-729 GCF_000164805.1 Carlito syrichta | reverse complement strand
CTCAGGTGATTCTTCCACCTAGCTGGAATTATAGGCACACACCATCTTGCCTGGCTAAATTTTGATTTATTGTAGAGATGCGATCTCACCAAGTTGTCCAGGCTGGTATCAAACCTGTAACCTCAGGCAATCCTCTCACTTCGGCCTCCATAAGTGCTGGGATTATAAGTATGAGCCTCTGTTTCTGATCTTTAATCTTTATTTATTGTATGCAATGAAATGATTTCATATGTTTATACATTGTGAATCAATGAATTCAATGATGTTAGTGAAAATATCTATCACCACACATAGTTGCCCATTTAGTTTTTTAAATGGGAATGTTTCAGGTTTACTGTTTCAGCAAAACTTTTTTTTATTTTTTAAGATGTAGGATTCAATTCAATCTTAGGCGTACAAATGTTCATTAGGCAGGTTCAGCAAATTTTTTAAGTAGAAAAGCCATTATTGACTATAGTCACTTTTATACATTAGATCTTTTAAAGGCATTTATAAGTGAAATCATGTATCCTTTGAACAGCATTTCACCCACCTGTGGCTGTGGCACCATGGTTGGACTTTCTCCCTTCCCTTTATGAGTGCAACCATTTTGATTCCACAGATAAATGAAGTCATGCACTATTTGTCTTTGTGTGCCATTCTTCTTTCACTTACGTGATATCTTACAATTTTGTCCTTGATGTTGAGATGGCAGGATTCTATTTTTTTTTTTAATGGCTGAATTGTTTT
>NW_007280404.1:0-448 GCF_000164805.1 Carlito syrichta | reverse complement strand
AAGGCAGGGTGCCTGGGAGTGGGGACAATGTGATGCTGATGCTGGTAGAGCACCTCACCCTGCCTCACTTTGGGTGAGCTTGTCCTCCCGGTCCCTAAGCTGCTCAAAGTCTTCTTCACCTAATCCAGGTCTCTCAGAGCTCTGACCTTCTCAGCCCAGGGTACACCTGCTTCTTAAACCATTGTAGCAATGCTGATGGCCCAGACTTCACCCAATGCGATGCTGACCTCTGCTCTCTCTACCCAGAGCCCCATCCAGGTGCTTTGGGGGAAATTCCTGCCTCGTCCACACACAGCTTCAGAGTTTTCCAGGGTGGCACAGACTGTGGCTGCAAGGAAATGGGTCACCCTCACTGATGCCTTTTTTATGGAACCTGAAGCATGTTGGAGGGAAATTATTTGGTCACTTGGGATCTGCTAAGGGCAGATGAGAAAGCCCCATTTTCCTG
>NW_007280403.1:0-747 GCF_000164805.1 Carlito syrichta | reverse complement strand
CACTCACTCTGTCGTCCAGACTGGAGTGCAGTGGCTGCTCCCGACCACCACAGCCTCACCTGCTGGGCTCCGGTGATCCTTCTGCCTCAGCCTTCCGAGTAGCTGGAATTACAGGTGTGCGCTACCACACCCGGCTATTTTTAAAATTTTATTGTAGAGATGAGGTTTTGCCTGCCCAGGTGGGTCTCGAACCCGCGAGCTCAGGCAATCCACTTACCTCAGCCTCCCAATGGTGTGGGATTACAGACTGAGCCACCAAGCCTGGCTTACACACACTTTAAATTATAAAAAATAAAAATAAAAAGCAGAAGAAAACAGAGCAAATACAAACCAAAAACAACAAAATTGAAAGATGAACACAATCATTCACATACATACATAAACAGAAAACAACAAACAAAAGAAGAAAGAAGCAGAAAAAGAAAAGAAAAGAAGAAAAAAAATTGTGGGGAATGCAGATCAAATCCTCACATACACATTCACGCATAAAGGTAAAATATTTTAAAAATAGATTAACAAACATACAGTCAAAAAATGAAGAAAATATTAAAAACTAAAAACAAAAAAACTGCCTTTTTGTGGCAGGCTCTGTAATTGTTCCTGTAATCAGGTCTCTCCTGCAGATTTTCCACCTCTCACTCTTTCCCAGTGTCTTGAGCAGGGAAGGAGGGGCAGTGGGAGTGGGTGGGGCTGCATTCTTCCCTTCCCAGTCTCATATGGTAAGGGAGATCTTCCTCTGGTGGGGAA
>NW_007280402.1:0-330 GCF_000164805.1 Carlito syrichta | reverse complement strand
CCAATCCTTCTGCCTCAGCCTTCCAAGAACCTGGAACTATAGATGCGTGCTGCCACACCTGGCTAATTTTTGGTTTATTATAGAGATGAGGTCTCACCAAGTTGCCCAGGCAGGTTTGGAATCCGCAGTCTCAGGCAATCCACTCACTTCGGCCTCCCAAAGTGCTGGGATTACAGGTTGAGCCACTGAGCCCGGCAGGATGGAGATTTTAACAATGTTGATTCTTTCAATACATGAGCATGAAAAGTATTTCCATTTTTTCTGTTATCTTCGAATTCTTTGAGGAATTTTTTGCAATTTCATTGTAAGTATCTATCCCTTCTCGGGTGA
>NW_007280401.1:0-786 GCF_000164805.1 Carlito syrichta | reverse complement strand
CCTATTTACAGATATGTGGAAAATCGTTTTTCCCATTCTCTTGGCTGTATTACTGCTCTTCTGATGGTTTCATTTGTTTAACAGACGTATATTAATTTGATGAGATCCCACGTGTCTAACTTATTTCTTTTTTTAATTAACCAATATTTTTTATTATGGTTTTGTGGGGTACAGTTAAGGGTTAGGTGTATAATTACATTTCATTCAGGCACCCTGTTGATAAGAGGTATTTTCCCATCCCCAGACAGATATTTGCTACTGTTAATCCCATCCCCCTCCCCCCCATAGTTTCCCAGTACCGTCAGTCATTTTCTTATAGTATTACATTGGATGTTCAAGGTCCATTATATGAGTGAGAACATGTGATACTCGGATCTTTGTTTCTGTGAGAGGTCACTCAGTATTATAGGCTCTGGTTCCATCCAGGTGGCTGTGAAATTCATGATTTTGTTCTTTTTTATGGCTGTGAAGTATTCTATCATGTATATGTACCACTTTTTTAAATCCACTCCTCTTTTGATGGGTAGCATGGTTGTTTCCATCAAGAGAGCATGGAGACAGTCTACAGAGTGGGAAAAAGTATTTGCCAACTCTAGGTCTGACAAAGGCTTAACATCCAGGATCTAAAAGGAACTGAAATGTATTGAAAAGAAGAAAACAAACAACCCCATTATAAAATGGGCAAAAGATATGAACAGACACTTCACAAAAGAAGACATCCGAGCAGCCAACAAACACATGAAGAAATGCTCAACCTCACTAGTCATCAGGGAGATGCAATTCAAA
>NW_007280400.1:0-521 GCF_000164805.1 Carlito syrichta | reverse complement strand
CATTTGCCACATTATTACTTATATGGGGTGGACGTTCCTTCTGTTGCTGTTGTTGCTGTTCCTTTCGCTCCTTTATTCTGTTTTTCTTTATGCATTTATCTTTTGATGGACATTTACATTGTTTCCACATCCTGTCAAATGAAATCTATATTGTAAGATAAGGGTTCCTTAATATTTGTATGCATGTGGCTATCCAGTTTTTCCAACACCATTGGTTAAGCAGACTATCTTTCCTTGTGTATTCTTAACATCCTTATTGATGATCAGTTGACCACATACACATATCTGTCCCATTGGTGTATATTCATGTCTGTAAGCTCATGCCATATTATTTTATTTACTGTAGATTTGTAATATACTTTAGATCAGGAGGTATAATGTCTCTAGCTTTGTTTTTTTTCCTCAATGTTGTTTTGGCATTCATGTTCATCTATCCTCTATGGAGATTTATTTTATTTATTCTTGTAAAACAAAGTATCCCTGTTTCACTTTCAGTTGATATAAATATGTAGATTGCTTTG
>NW_007280399.1:0-558 GCF_000164805.1 Carlito syrichta | reverse complement strand
ATTCTGGTGTGCATCTATTTTATTTTATTTTCTCCTGTTAATTGCTCAGGTTAGAACTTCCAGCACTATGTTTTCAGGCTTTTGCTCATAATATTTCTTTAATAGTAGGTCAGAGAAAATTGAGACTTCCATCCCCTACAAGGCAGAAGCTGTTAAGACAAAAAACTGTTTTGCTCAGACCCAAATTCTGTTTACGAGGAGGAGAAATGCTGTAAGTCCTTTCTACCTTCTGCAGGAATGGAAATGGTTTCAAATGATGGTATTTAACTGCAGTTCTTCGATTTCATTTGAGGAGAGTTCAATAAGAAATAATCTCTTGTTTTTATTTGACTGAAAAAAAATCAAGTTGTACTCAGGTGTCTTATAGGGACTTGGAAAACATGATCACTTGTCAAACTTTTTAAAATAATTACACACATGGTATTCTTTGAGCAATCAATCACTAAGGATTTTGGATATGCTCATTTCTAATGGTAAAATTATATCCATCCCATGTTATTGACTTGAGTAAAGATTAAATTCAGTAAATTACATGAAAATATTTAAGTTCTATAAAAA
>NW_007280398.1:0-713 GCF_000164805.1 Carlito syrichta | reverse complement strand
AAAATCAGTTTGGCCAGGCACGGTGGCTCACACATGTAGTCCCATCACTTTTGGAGGCCAAGAAGGGCGAGTCACTTGAGGTCAGGAGTTTGAGACCAGCCTGTACAATGTAGTGGGACACCACCTCTACAAAAAATGTAAAAATTAGCCAGGTGTGATGGTACGTGCCTTTAGTCCTAGCTATTTGGAAGGCTGAGGGGGAAGCTCAGACAAGTTCAAGGCCACCATGAGCTACGATCATGCCAGCCTAGGTGACAGAGTTAGACCCTGACTCAAAAAAAATTAGTAAGGGAAGAATAATATGAATATAGTACAGGCAGGTGTTTGGGGCTCTGTGAAAAAGAATTCATCCTTTTCTGAACGTAAATAAAAGCTCATTCATATGTAAAATTAATAGTTTTTCTTCCCTAAAAAGGTTCTCAACACTGACACTGAAACATCAGTGAAGATGAAAGTTAAACTGGAGAGAGTAACTAACTACAAACACTTCCTACCAAAAAACTAAAAACACAAATAGGTCAGTTAACAGAAGTACTGAAAAGAGGATTCAAAAATGTAATTAATTACCTTCTAGTCCTATGGATGGCAGGTGCCGTGGTGCTGGCATGGAGTGGTAGACCAGGAAGCAGGCCAGCATGCTCAGCTGAGACTCCTCAAAGGGCTGCCCGCTGAGGTAGGCATGCACATACATATCACCCCCAGCTAAGCGAGAA
>NW_007280397.1:0-692 GCF_000164805.1 Carlito syrichta | reverse complement strand
TCACCCCCAGCTAAGCGAGAAACACAAAATGGACTGAACCAACTGATGACAGAATGGAGAGGCACAAGAAATACCTTACTTGTATTACTTTTTCATCAAGAACTTACCAAGCACTTAGTACATATCAGGCCAGTACGATACTGAGTATTGAGGCTATTATGGTGAACTAGACTGAGTGCCTGTCATTGTAGTTTAGAGTGTTGTGAAGGAAGCAATATTACACAGATAATGACACACACAAATGCATAATTACAAACTGGGGTCAGTGTCACAAAGGTGCACTGGTCACTGTGGCTGTCGCCCCCAGATACCCATTTTATCACCTTTCCCTAACATTTGAGGGACTAACTTCAGCTGTAGAACTAGATCCTCAGTAGTCGTCTTGGCCAAAGGGTCTCAAACTTGAATGGGTATCAGAAGCACCTGGAAGGCTTGTTAAAACACAGCCAGGTGGGCCCCTCTGCAGCGTTTCTGATTCAGTAGGTCTGGGGTGGGGCCAAAACAACTGCATTTCTAACACATTCCCAGGTGCTGCTGCTGTTGCTGCTGCTGCTCCTGCTGCTGCTGCTCCAATACACACACTTGGAGAACCACGGGTCTTGGGCAAGCAAGGCAGCCCCATCCCCCTGACACAGTTAGTTCAGGGAAACACAGACCTAAGAAACATTTGTCTCTCTGCCACAGGGATGGAT
>NW_007280396.1:0-507 GCF_000164805.1 Carlito syrichta | reverse complement strand
AAAACACAGCCAGGTGGGGCCCCTCTGCAGCGTTTCTGATTCAGTAGGTCTGGGGTGGGGCCAAAACAACTGCATTTTTAACACATTAACCAGGTGCTGCTGCTGTTGCTGCTGCTGCTCAAGAAAGATGCTGCTCCAATACACACACTTGGAGAACCACGGGTCTTGGGCAAGCAAGGCAGCCCCATCCCCCTGACACAGTTAGTTCAGGGAAACACAGACCTAAGAAACATTTGTCTCTCTGCCACAGGGATGGATTGAGGAATGTGCGTGAGATACAGCTTGAGCCAAAGACATGAGGAGATGCTTGATGACATGATTGCAAGAGGTATCTGGGAAACAGATTTCATCATTCTCATGGCAAAGTTTCTAGAAGCAGCTCTATTCTCCCTCCGGGCACCATGCAAAGCATGAGGTGAAGAACTGCTAGAGACACTTTATTTATGTGCATTTATGAGAAATAAGCACTCAGGATAAAGTTGTGGCACAGAATGTAACTAATGAAAC
>NW_007280395.1:0-968 GCF_000164805.1 Carlito syrichta | reverse complement strand
TCTATTTATGATTTTTTATTTTTATTTTTGCTGTAAACATGGGCAGTGGTGTCTGTGGTTTCCTCATTGGATTATCCTGTGTTTGTTATTAGTGACTGTGGTGAAATTTTGCTTAGGATAGGAACATGATGTGGGCTTTTCTTTGGACTCCAGTGGTGGCAGTGGCTGGCCAGCTGTGCCTATTCTTGGGCAAAGGGTGATATACACAGGTACCAATATTATCAGATCTGGGTAAGCTGATTCTTGTGCCTCCAGACAGCTTGCAGATGTTGGTAATAGCAGTGGTTGACTGGTTTTCTGAGGTGTGTTCTTGGGCCCCTAGGCAGCAGGTGTCTGTGGCTGTTGGCAGTTACATTCATGGGACAACTATCTGTCATCCCAGCTGTCCACACTGCAGTTAATGGTGGCTGTGATGAGCTGGGTGGACCATTTCCCAAGCACACAGGTGGTGTACAGGTGGATGCCACCTGTGGGAGTAGCAGCAGTTTGGGTGAAACAGACCTAAGACTCCTGGGAGGTATGCTCAGGGATCTATAATGGTGGACTTTGCTGAGTGGTCCCCAGGCTCTAGGAAAGCATACCTAGGCTCTTTGGGGGTGGAGCTAGGCTTGTGCGTCTGTTTTCTGGCCTCCTTGTGTTGAGTGCAGAATCTAGCTTTGATAGACAAGGGTGGGATAATCCCTAGCCCCAAAGCAGGATTCTTCAGTGGAGCAACAACAGGTGCAGAGCACTCTTGCTTTTGGAGAAGGTGCTGTTGTTTTCAGCGCAGCAGGTGGCTTGGGAACATGCACTTCACTTGCACCTTGGCCTGATGACAGCGGTGGCTGGTGTGAACAGGAAAGTTTTTCCTCAGGACATGTGAAAATGTGCGATAGCTTGACTGCTAGGGGAAGCAGTCATTTTCTTTCTTTTTTTTTTTTTTTGAGTTGGAGTCTCACTCTGTCACCCAGACTAGAGTTCAGTGGCCG
>NW_007280394.1:0-595 GCF_000164805.1 Carlito syrichta | reverse complement strand
TTCAGTGGCCGCTTCCGGCCACCACAGCCTCGACCTACTGGGCTCCGGTGATCCATCCGCCTCAGCCTTCCAAGTAGCCAGAATTACAGGCATGCACTACGACGCCCAGCTGATTTTTTTATTTATTGTAGAGATGAGGTCTCACTGCCCAGGCGGGTCTCGAACCCACGGGCTCAGGCAATCCACTCACCTCAGCCTCCCAAAGGCGAGCAGAGTCATTTTTAATGGCTTATGCCTCAAGCCTGGTAGTCGTCTGCTGCAGTGGTAGCTGTGGGTGAGGTGTGTCAATGAAACTTTAGAGTTGTGATGATGTAGGGACTGTTGGACCTCATGAAAATATGCATTCTTGCTGGGGCTAGGCTCTCAATATAGTGCCTTTCTGCATTGGGCATGAGAGTATGTGGTATCCAGCACAAGCTCCCTCTCTGGAGCAATGCCATAGTGCAGTCTCCAGGCAGCCCGCTGTGTTACCCTTAGGGCCCATGAGGGTCTGGGGCATTTGTATGGCTGATATGCAGGAGTCTGTGGTAGAGATAGGGACCACTGCAGGTTACTCATTTATACTTTCCCTGCATTGGAGAGCCTCTCCAGACAC
>NW_007280393.1:0-340 GCF_000164805.1 Carlito syrichta | reverse complement strand
CCCATCCAAAACAGCTATGAAACTAAACATGACAGAGCAAAACAAGATGCCTTGGACAGGTCCTGGCTTCTTGGGTCACTTTGAATGTGTGCCCACCCATCCTAGTCCTATTGGCTATGAAGTTTGGAAGCCCCCACCCTTAACCCAAGTCTCCCTGTGGGATGTTGAGCTTGTGTCTTCCTTCTCTTGGCATCCAGACCACAACTCCTACTCTCCTTGTGAGGGTGTTTGTGTGGTGTCCCTCTCCCTCCCCATTTAGCACCTCTGAATCCTGGAAGTACAATCTCTCACAAACAGTGTAAAACTAGTGTTTGCTTTGTGAATCAATCCGAAAAGCGTT
>NW_007280392.1:0-716 GCF_000164805.1 Carlito syrichta | reverse complement strand
CCTTCTGGTCTATAGTGTTTCTGCAGGCAAGTCTGCAGCAATTGGTCTCCCCTGGTAGGTAGTCTGACTTTTTTCTCTTGCTGCCTTTAGGATTGTTTTCTTTTACACTTACATGTAGGTAAATTACTATGTGTCTAATGGTTGGTCTTCTCATAAGATATCATGCAGGAGTTCTCTGAATCTCTTGTGTTTGTATACTAATCTCTTTGGCCACATGAGGAAAGTTTTCTTGAATGACATCATGGAATGTTTGTTCCAGGGTATTTTTCAATTTTTCTTTCTATTTCAGGTATTTTGATCAGAGGTAGACTTGGTTTCTTGATAAAAGCAGACATCTTTTGGAAAATTTCTGCTTTCTTCTTAAGGTTTAAAAAAATATTTTTAATAGATGGGTTAATTCCATATTTTGGTCTTCCAACTCTGAGATTGTTTCTACTGCTTAGTCAATACTGTTTCTCATGCTTGTCAGTTTGTTATTTATTTCTTGGATGGTGCTATTTCTCCTATTTCTAAGTACAATTTCTTGACTCTGTCCAACTCTGTTGCAACTTTATTTAGTTTTAGCCCTTGCATTTCTTGGTTTTCATTCATTCTATTTAGTGATTCTCAGATCCTTGTAAGTACCTTCTGGGTACTGTCATTCTCAGAGATAGCCATTTTGTGCCTCAGTAGTAGTTTTTCTAGCACTGACTCTTTGCTGGGGCTCTGATGGTTAT
>NW_007280391.1:0-599 GCF_000164805.1 Carlito syrichta | reverse complement strand
GGCTTTTCCCTGTTGCTTTTTTGGGGACTCTGCCTCAGTCTTCCTCACTGCATTCCCTCTTCAGCTTTTGCTGTCAGTGTTCAGTATGGTACTGTGGTGGTGGAGTCAACAATTGCTCTAGCAGTTCTTCCCTGGGAAAGCTCCCAACTCGTCTGCTGCTAGGCCTCCCAGTGGAATTCCATATGACTGTGTTTGGTCCATTGTGGGAGTGGGGCAACTGTCTCTCCAGTACTATGCACTTGGAGTATTCTCTCTAGGCAAATGGTCAATTTCAGAGGGGTGCAGAGGTTGCCTCAGTTTCAGGATGCATTCTACTCAAAATTGAGCATGTTAAAACAGGTCCTATAGTATTTTTTTTAACGCAGGGATTTAAGTATATTTATCTCATTAATATTTAATTTTATAACAAAAGATTAATGAATACATCTAATTAAATCTTGCATCTGGTATCAATCTAGCAAGTTGCCCAATAAAAATTGGACACAAAGGTAAATGTTTTGCTTTTATTTTAGTTTATTTTTTGCAATTTACTTTTATTTTAGGTTGTGGAGCACATATGAGAATTTACTACATAAGTAAATTGTGTGCAGGTAAGGTTT
>NW_007280390.1:0-636 GCF_000164805.1 Carlito syrichta | reverse complement strand
TATTTCTGCCAGTTAATGCTTTGTGATGCCTAGATTAGTTCAAGCCTCAACCCAAACTGTTTTGCTACACTCATATCTATAAATAATGCTTTTATGTACTAAAGTTCTAAATTTCCATGACTATATAAACATCTTCACTGATGTGGACTCTTTTTCTTTTAGTGTCTTGTTTTATAGTATCTGGTATTTCTCTGCTTAAAACAAATGATTTCTCATTAAACAGAAAATAAAAATAAATGTTTCATTTACCACCACATCAAAATGAGTTGACAAAAGGTCTTTGTTATTTTATCTCAGTGTTTTTTCACCAGTCTTTTTTAAAATCTTTCACAGTATAGTAACAATCAATATTCCATGTGAATATATTATGTTTTATGGTTACACTTCCTCAAAATTTAAAGTAGGAAAGTTAATATTTTATATAGACCTGCATAAGTTACAGAAAAATAAGTGGTAATGCATTTAAGGAAGATGCATTTGCCACAGATAGATATTGCATCTCAGCAAATGGTACATCCATTATGTTCCACTGAATCTTACTAACTGCATTTTTAGTGTGTTTTAAAAACATGTTAGTGTAATGCACCAGTTTTAGTATAATTGAATTTTATAAAAGTGAAAGAGGGGAAAAATTCA
>NW_007280389.1:0-516 GCF_000164805.1 Carlito syrichta | reverse complement strand
TTTTTAATTAAACTATTTTGGCAGGAAACAAATTTTGCGCCTGAAGTTTGAAAGTTAAATTCCAACTTAAGAAAATGTCATAATAATTGAAGTCACTGAAAACTGCAATCTAAAAGCCGCCGTAGTATGTCAGAAGTTTATTTCCTCAACCTGTGAGGAAATCTGTCCAGGAAAATTTTGGTTTACCTGTTAAAATCTTTTTCTTTTAAATTTTGAGATTATACTCATCATGAGTCATAGTTTGTTAGAGCTCATGGTAAATATGGTAAAATTTTAAAATGAGGATATATTTTTAAATTACCCCCCCAAAACCCAAATTGCTTATTGAGAGTCAGTAGAAGTTATTTTCTAAATAGACTGTGCTAGTTCAACAAAATGTTGTTCTAGAAATAAACATGCATTTTTACAATAATTGTTTTCATATTTGAAATTTATTAATTATCTCATATAGGTGGACTTATTATTTAGTAAGTTTTGCCGGATTTCTTTGTTTTTTTTATTTTCATCTTAAAGATG
>NW_007280388.1:0-485 GCF_000164805.1 Carlito syrichta | reverse complement strand
CATGGTAAATATGGTAAAATTTTAAAATGAGGATATATTTTTTAAATTACCCCCCCAAAACCCAAATTGCTTATTGAGAGTCAGTAGAAGTTATTTTCTAAATAGACTGTGCTAGTTCAACAAAATGTTGTTCTAGAAATAAACATGCATTTTTACAATAATTGTTTTCATATTTGAAATTTATTAATTATCTCATATAGGTGGACTTATTATTTAGTAAGTTTTGCCGGATTTCTTTGTTTTTTTTATTTTCATCTTAAAGATGTGGGATACAATTCAGTGTTAGGTATACAAATGGTCATTGTGCAGGTAAAGTTGGACCTCACTTTGGTCCCTATTTCACCTGATTTGAGATCAGGTACCCTTATTGATGGAGTGTGCCCCTCACTTCCCTTGGTAGTTTTGCCTACTGCCAATCCCTTTCTTATAGTATTATGATAATTGTTCATGGTTCAATTTTGAGTGAGAACATGTGGTACTCCGTT
>NW_007280387.1:0-631 GCF_000164805.1 Carlito syrichta | reverse complement strand
TTATTTCTTCCCAAATCTTGACCTGCATCTGTTATGTTTGTTTATTAATGATGGCCAGTCTTACAGGGGGTATGTGTTATTTTAAAGTGTTTTCTTTTGCATTTCTTTGATGATGAGTGAGGCTGAGCAATTTTCATATGTCGGTTGGCTGTCCATATATATTATTATGAAAATTGTCCAATCACGTATTTTGCGCACTTTTCAAAGGAAATGTTTGTGTGATTTTTCTGAGTGTTTGAGTTTCTTGTAGATCCAAGATGTTATGCCTCCTTACAGATATATAGGTGGAGAATCGTTTTTACCATTCTGTTGGCTGTATCCCTGCTCTTTTGACGCTTACTTTTGTTTTGCAATAGTATATTAATTTGAGGAGATCCCACTTATCTAACTTACTTGTTAAGAAATGGGTATATAGGACTTTGAAGAGGAATTAGTTGCGGTTCCAGTTTCCATAATGGTGTTTCCTGAGTTTTATAAGATTATTATACTTTGTTGTTTTGCATTTAGGTCTTTGATCCATTTAGAGTTAATGTATATGGTGATAGTCAGGGAGCCTGTTTCAATCTTGTGCATGTTGTCAGCCTTTCCACAAAACCATTTACTAAATATGTTCTCCATTACCCAGAGGGTC
>NW_007280386.1:0-752 GCF_000164805.1 Carlito syrichta | reverse complement strand
TTGTTTATTAATGATGGCCAGTCTACAGGGGGTATGTTATTTTAAAGTGTTTTCTTTTGCATTTCTTGATGATGAGTGAGGCTGAGCAATTTTCATATGTCGGTTGGCTGTCCATATATCTTCTTATGAAAATTGTCCAATCACGTATTTTGTGCACTTTTCAAAGGAAATGTTTGTCTGATTTTTCTGAGTGTTTGAGTTTCTTGTAGATCCAAGATGTTATGCCTCCTTACAGATATATAGGTGGAGAATCGTTTTTACCATTCTGTTGGCTGTATCCCTGCTCTTCTGACGCTTACTTTTGTTTTGCAATAGTATATTAATTTGAGGAGATCCCACTTATCTAACTTACTTCTTAAGAAATGGGTATATAGGACTTTGAAGAGGAATTAGTTGCGGTTCCAGTTTCCCTAATGGTGTCTCCTGAGTTTTCTAAGATTATTATACTTTGTTGTTTTGCATTTAGGTCTTTGATCCATTTAGAGTTAATGTATATGGTGATAGTCAGGGAGCCTGTTTCAATCTTGTGCATGTTGTCAGCCTTTCCACAAAACCATTTACTAAATATGTTCTCCATTACCCAGAGGGTCTTGGAAATTTTTTCAAAGATGACTTGGTTGGGAATTTGAGGATTTCCTTTTCTGTCCTGATTCATTGGTCTATGGATCTATTCTTGTACCAATACCACGCTGTGTTGATTACTGTAAACATATAGTAAAATTTGAAGTCTGGAATTGTAATAGCTCCTGCTG
>NW_007280385.1:0-717 GCF_000164805.1 Carlito syrichta | reverse complement strand
TTCTTACCATTCTGTTGGCTGTATCCCTGCTCTTCTGACGCTTACTTTTGTTTTGCAACAGTATATTAATTTGAGGAGATCCCACTTATCTAACTTACTTCTTAAGAAATGGGTATATAGGACTTTGAAGAGGAATTAGTTGCGGTTCCAGTTTCCCTAATGGTGTCTCCTGAGTTTTCTAAGATTATTATACTTTGTTGTTTTGCATTTAGGTCTTTGATCCATTTAGAGTTAATGTATATGGTGATAGTCAGGGAGCCTGTTTCAATCTTGTGCATGTTGTCAGCCTTTCCACAAAACCATTTACTAAATATGTTCTCCATTACCCAGAGGGTCTTGGAAATTTTTTCAAAGATGACTTGGTTGGGAATTTGAGGATTTCCTTTTCTGTCCTGATTCATTGGTCTATGGATCTATTCTTGTACCAATACCACGCTGTGTTGATTACTGTAAACATATAGTAAAATTTGAAGTCTGGAATTGTAATAGCTCCTGCTTTGTTACTTTTGATAAGATTATTTGGCTATTTGGGATTGTTTGTGGTTGCATATGAATACTTTATTGTAATTTCCAGGTATGAGAAGAATGATGCTAACTTAATGGTTATTTCATTTTATCTTTAGACAGACTAAAAGGATACTTTTTACACTATAAGACGTAAGTAAAATCATGTAATCAAGCATATGAAATTGTCATTTATAACTTCAGCCTTAGAAC
>NW_007280384.1:0-585 GCF_000164805.1 Carlito syrichta | reverse complement strand
AATGGGTGGGACCTTGACTACGGAGCAATCGTTAGGCGTTAAGTATTTTGTGTACAGTGGTCTGCCAAATGCAGTAAACATGGTGAATTTCATTCTCAATAAGTGAACAGAACCATGTGATCACACCTATCCAAAAAGGTCTCCAGGGATAAGTGACCATTCAAGAATCCTCCAAACAAGTTAATCTTTTTTTTATAGTAGTCTTTATTTGAGGACCGAGAAACCCCCCAAATGAGAAGGGACCTGTGGGGGTGGGCCATGAGGTAGTCTTTTTTATTATGGTCACGGTGTCCTGTTGGAGTTTGGTATTAGCACAACCAAAAATATTTTAGCACTTTCTTTAGTCTAGAATATTTGGATGTTTTCAGTATTGTGAAACAGCCTTTGAGCAGTTTTTCCTACAAGATTTGAACATTCCTTTTGCTAAGATCATAACCAATGTTTCAGAATTTTCAATTATCTAAATTTTTATACTAATGCAGAGCCCAAATATTGACGGCTTTGTAACTCTCCATATTATTTTGGTTTACAAATTGGTCCCCAAATACTCTTTTTTCTGCGTGCCTCATTTAAAGGCTTGGTTAT
>NW_007280383.1:0-601 GCF_000164805.1 Carlito syrichta | reverse complement strand
CAGGTATATTCTCTACAGGGGAATTACTGAATCACATGGTAGGTCAATATCTTGTCCCTTTAGAAACCACCACACACTTGTCCAAAGGTGTTGCTCTACTTTTCAGTCCACATGCGGTGTAGAAGCACTTATATTTTCCCAAATCCTTACCAACCTCTGTTATTGTTTGTTTTATTAATGATTGCCAGTCTTACAGGGGGTATGTGGAATTTCAAAGTGGTCTCATTTGCCCTTGATGATGAGTGAGGCTGAGCAATTTTCATGTGTCTCCTGGCTGCCCGTATCTCTTCTTATGAAAAGTGTCCAATCACGAATTTTGCACACTTTTCCAAGGGAATGTTTGTCTGATTATTCTGATTGTTTGAGTTTCTTGTAGATCCTATATGTTATGCTTTTTTACAGATATGTATTTGGAGAATCCTTTTTCCCACTCTGTTGGCTGTATCCCTGCTCTTCTGATAGTTTCTTATGTTTTGCAGAAATACAATAATCTGATGAGATTCCACTTGTCTAACTTACTTTTTACAGCATGGATATTTTGCGTTCTGAAGAGGAATTAGTTTCTGGTTCCAGTTTCCCTAATGATGTCTCTTGCGTTTTC
>NW_007280382.1:0-758 GCF_000164805.1 Carlito syrichta | reverse complement strand
ATTAAAGACAAAAGCAAAGTAAGGGAAACAGGCATGTCAAATTGTCATTTATGACATCAGCATCAGAACTTTACATCATACTGGGAAGCACCTTGACTACTGAGCAATCTTTAGGCTTCAAGGGCTTGTGTTCAGTGCTCTGCCAAATGCGGTAGACATGGTGAATTTCATTCCCAAAGAGTGAAGAAAACAATGTTTTCACACCTGTCCAAAAACTTCTCCAAGGATAAGTGACCATTCAAGAATCCACTAAACAAGGCAGTCTTTTTATTTTTTGTAAAACAGTATTTATTGAGAGGACAGAGAAACTCCCACACTGGGAAGGGACTGAGGGAGTGGTCCAAGAAGTAGTCTTTTATTTTTATGGTCACCGAATCCTTTTGGAGCTTGGTTATAGCACAACCACATACTATTTTAGCAATTTCTTTAGTTTAGAAGCTTTTGGATGTATTTAGTAGTATGTAACAGCCTTTGAGCCCTTTTCTAACAGGATTTGAACATCGTTTTAGCTAAGATCATCGTCAAATTTCCAGAAATTTCAATTATCTAAATTTTTATACTAATGAGGAGCCAAAATACTTACTACTTTGTACATCTCCATTTTTTTTTTTTTTGGTTTATGAATATTGGGGTTCAAATTCTCTTTTTTTCTGTGCGCCTGATTTTAAATGCTGCCAATTAAAAGTATCAGATTAATCGGATACTTTGTTGCAGACTACAGCATTATGTCTTAAGTAGAGAAAATACTAGGGGATTCT
>NW_007280381.1:0-353 GCF_000164805.1 Carlito syrichta | reverse complement strand
AACTTTGGCCTAGCACAAGAGGGTGATAATCAACACATTTGGAAGTGGTGAAATATGAGTTAATAATACTTGACTATAATTCTCAAAATTCATTATGCTGTAGAGCTGGATGTGTTTATTAGTCTTAGCATTCTGCGTCACCGGCCACACTTTCGTGCCTGTGCACAAGCAATCCTAGAATGTCCATTCCAGTTTTCTACAAGCAAACTCTTTCTAATCCTTCACATAAAGGCCTGCTCAAATGTCACCTTCCCTCCACATGTCCCTACAATCCCCGAGAAGAATTCATTGGTCTGCTCTCTCCACCTGTGTTAGTGAAGTGATCACATTCCATTACTGTATGGATATCTATT
>NW_007280380.1:0-653 GCF_000164805.1 Carlito syrichta | reverse complement strand
GAGAAAATTAACAAAATCAAATTGTTATCAGAAACAATTAATAAAATCGATAAAGTCATAAAGAAATATTAGTATTTTTGTAGTTATTAAAGAAAGTTAATGTACAATTAGAAACCATCCTGCAAAGAAATCTTCAAGCACGGGTGACTTGTAAATACTTTAAAATATATAAAGTAGAAGTGATACCATTCTTGTATATTTTTTTGTAAGTTGAGAAGGTGAGAATGCTTCCAACCTGTTTTATAAGTCCAACATGCCTAGATACCAAAATCTGATAAGTATGTTGCAAGAAAGGAAAATTATAGGCTAAGCTCCATCGTGAATGTAGGTAAAATATAAAATAAAGTTTAAAAAATACTATTTAACTAAATCAGTGATATATTAAAAGGGTTATACATCATTATAAATGGTGTCCTAGGAATGCAGGGGTTTGAAAGTTAATGTACCTTGCCATGTTAACATTCAGGAGGAATATCAGAAGGTCATCTTGATAGATATAGAAAAAGACTAATGAAATTCAACACCAATATATGATTTTTTAAAAGTCTCAGCAAATGAGGAATAGATGGAATCATCCTTAAGATAACATTATTTTCAGTGATAAAACATTGAACATTTTCCCATTGAAGTCACAAACAAAATAAGATTGTCAG
>NW_007280379.1:0-702 GCF_000164805.1 Carlito syrichta | reverse complement strand
CTGCAAAGAAATCTTCAAGCACGGGTGACTGTAAATACTTTAAATATATAAAGTAGAAGTGATACCATTCTTGTATATTTTTTTGTAAGTTGAGAAGGTGAGAATGCTTCCAACCTGTTTTATAAGTCCAACATGCCTAGATACCAAAATCTGATAAGTATGTTGCAAGAAAGGAAAATTATAGGCTAAGCTCCATCGTGAATGTAGATAAAATATAAAATAAAGTTTAAAAAATATTATTTAACTAAATCAGTGATATATTAAAAGGGTTATACATCATTATAAATGGTGTCCTAGGAATGCAGGGGTTTGAAAGTTAATGTACCTTACCATGTTAACATTCAGGAGGAATATCAGAAGGTCATCTTGATAGATATAGAAAAAGACTAATGAAATTCAACACCAATATATGATTTTTTAAAAGTCTCAGCAAATGAGGAATAGATGGAATCATCCTTAAGATAACATTATTTTCAGTGATAAAACATTGAACATTTTCCCATTGAAGTCACAAACAAAATAAGATTGTCAGCAGTCACCACTAATATTTATCAGTACAGTACTTGAAGTCTTAACTGGTACAGTGAAGCAAAATTTAAAAAAGAAAGATATGTTATAACAATTGAAAAATAAACTGGGCTTGGTGGCTCAGCCTGTAATCCCGTGTCTTGGGAGGCTGAAGTGAGTGGATTGCCTGAGCCG
>NW_007280378.1:0-654 GCF_000164805.1 Carlito syrichta | reverse complement strand
TTTCAGTGATAAAACATTGAACATTTTCCCATTGAAGTCACAAACAAAATAAGATTGTCAGCAGTCACCACTAATATTTATGAGTACAGTACTTGAAGTCTTAACTGGTACAGTGAAGCAAAATTTAAAAAAGAAAGATAAGTTATAACAATTGAAAAATAAACTGGGCTTGGTGGCTCAGCCTGTAATCCCGTGTCTTGGGAGGCTGAAGTGAGTGGATTGCCTGAGCCTGCAGGTTTGAGACCAGCCTGGGCAACTTTGTGAGATCTCACCTCTACAATAAATAAAAAAATTAGCTGGGTATGGTAGCGTGTGCCTGTAATTCCGTTTACTCGGAAGGCTGAGGTGGAAGGATCGCCAGAGCCCAGCAGGTTGGGGCTGCAGTGGCCGAGAGCCCACCACTGCACTCCAGTTTGGGCGACAGAGTGAGACTCCATTTCAAAAAAAAAAAAAAAAAAGAAAAGAAAAAGAAAAATAAGAATATTCTATGTGTAGATATTGTGGTCATAAACATAAAAAACCTCAAAGATGATTGTACCAATTACAAGAGCTAATAAGTGAATTTATTAAGGTTTCTATATACTAGACAATATAGAAACAACAATTTTATTTGTATATAGTAATAACAAACAATTTGAAAATTAATTAAATACC
>NW_007280377.1:0-839 GCF_000164805.1 Carlito syrichta | reverse complement strand
GTATTCAAGTCCCCTGCTATAGTAATGCTAGAATCAATATCTTTTTTAGTTTACTTAGTAGTTGCTTCATAAATGCTGGTGCTCCTGTGTTGGGTGCATATAAATTTAGGATGGATAGTTCTTGTTGGAGGATTGAGCCTTTTATCATTATGTAGTGTCTTTTGTATATTTTTAAATTTTTGATAGCTTAAAGGTTGCTTTATCTGATATTAGGATCATGACTCCTTCCTTCTTTTTGATCCATTTGCCTGGAAACTTGTTTTCTATCCTTTAACTTTCAGTCTGTGTGCATACCTTGTGGTGAGATGAGTTTCCTGGATGCAGCAAATAATTGGGTCATGGTTGCTTAACCAGTTTGTCATTCTTTGTCCTTTCAGTGGTGCATTTAGTCCATTCACATTCAGGCGGATTATTGAAATGTGATTGGTTATCCCTGTCATGAGGTTCTTATAAAGTTTTTTCCTTATTTGCTTGTTTTCATTTGCTTTGGGGCTGATGTATGTGTGTTTTCAAGCTTTTTATTGTGATATTCTCTGTTGATTCTGAGCTCTACTCTTTTCTTGGGAAGTGTGTGGTCATTCTTTTTTTCTTTCTTCTGTGCTTAATATCTTCTTAAGTGTCTCCTGTAGAGTTGGTCTGGAAACTGCACAATCTCTTAAAGATTGGATATCTGGGAAGGATTTACGTTCTCCAGCACTGATGAAGCTAAGCTTGACTGTGTAGGAAATTCTTGGTTGAAATTGTATATCTTTGAGGACTTTGAATATTGGATTCTAGTCCCTTCTTGCTTGTAGTGTTTCTGCCAATAGGTCTTCTGATTGGTTTTCTCCAGTAGGTTG
>NW_007280376.1:0-830 GCF_000164805.1 Carlito syrichta | reverse complement strand
GGTTTTGCGAATAAATAAATGCTTTACACTGCATGTGAACTGAAATTTAGAGCACATCTTTGGAAACAGTATGTTGGTTTGTAAAGGGACAGGATATTAACCTACCATGTGATTCAGTAATTTCACTGTCGAGAATATACCTGTAAGGAACTCAAATCATTTTACCAAAAAGATACCTGCACCAGTATGTTTTTTGTAGCTATAATCCCAATTGCAATAAAACATAGTACCAGCCATGTTGCCCGTCAAATCTGGAATGGATAAAATCAATGTGGTATATACACAGTGGAATATTATGCAACCATAAAAAAGGACAGGTAGAAGGATTTTGCAGAACGTTTGCTGGATATGAGGTAGACCATTTTCAGTAATTTGTCAAGTAAACAAAGAACAGAGTCCCATATGTTCTCACTCATGAGCTGAACTTGATCACTTATAGTGCTGTAAGAAAGTGATTGGCAGTAGTGAAAAACTGTTTACGGGGATGGGTGAGATTGCCAGTGAAGGGATATTGCTAAGGAAGGGAGGGGCATACTTCATCAACATGGGACCCTGCATAATCAATGTTTGTATATCTAATTCTGAATTGTTCCCCACATTTTCTAAAAAATTAAAAGAAATTATTAATAAATAAATGAAAGCTGTAAAACATGCATCTGACTTTGTTTATTCTATTTTTTTTACTTTAAAAATGGTTATTATTCAGGGTTGGGCCTAGAAATATTCATTATGCAGGGATTGATTTTGTAAGAATTTTAAAATACTCCAATGATAACTCCTATTCCCTTTAATAAGTTGGAATACATGGTATAATTCTGCCATCAAAATGA
>NW_007280375.1:0-800 GCF_000164805.1 Carlito syrichta | reverse complement strand
AATCTGGAATGGATAAAATCAATGTGGTATATACACAGTGGAATATTATGCAACCATAAAAAAGGACAGGTAGAAGGATTTTGCAGAACGTTTGCTGGATATGAGGTAGACCATTTTCAGTAATTTGTCAAGTAAACAAAGAACAGAGTCCCATATGTTCTCACTCATGAGCTGAACTTGATCACTTATAGTGCTGTAAGAAAGTGATTGGCAGTAGTGAAAAACTGTTTACGGGGATGGGTGAGATTGCCAGTGAAGGGATATTGCTAAGGAAGGGAGGGGCATACTTCATCAACATGGGACCCTGCATAATCAATGTTTGTATATCTAATTCTGAATTGTTCCCCACATTTTCTAAAAAATTAAAAGAAATTATTAATAAATAAATGAAAGCTGTAAAACATGCATCTGACTTTGTTTATTCTATTTTTTTTACTTTAAAAATGGTTATTATTCAGGGTTGGGCCTAGAAATATTCATTATGCAGGGATTGATTTTGTAAGAATTTTAAAATACTCCAATGATAACTCCTATTCCCTTTAATAAGTTGGAATACATGGTATAATTCTGCCATCAAAATTGACAACTAAACAGTTTCTCACAAAAATTATGAATTCATTATTCTTCCTAAATTTTAGCTTGTTGAGATGCCAGATCTATATCATTATTGGAAAACTGAGTCTTGAGATTCATTGCAGCAAAGTGCTATTCAGAATGCAGAATGCATACTAAATCTTAAAAATTTTAGAAAATAAAGCAGTATCATAATTTAATACAGCTTTTTCCATTCTTAAAATTTG
>NW_007280374.1:0-631 GCF_000164805.1 Carlito syrichta | reverse complement strand
AATAAATGAAAGCTGTAAAACATGCATCTGACTTTGTTTATTCTATTTTTTTACTTTAAAAAATGGTTATTATTCAGGGTTGGGCCTAGAAATATTCATTATGCAGGGATTGATTTTGTAAGAATTTTAAAATACTCCAATGATAACTCCTATTCCCTTTAATAAGTTGGAATACATGGTATAATTCTGCCATCAAAATTGACAACTAAACAGTTTCTCACAAAAATTATGAATTCATTATTCTTCCTAAATTTTAGCTTGTTGAGATGCCAGATCTATATCATTATTGGAAAACTGAGTCTTGAGATTCATTGCAGCAAAGTGCTATTCAGAATGCAGAATGCATACTAAATCTTAAAAATTTTAGAAAATAAAGCAGTATCATAATTTAATACAGCTTTTTCCATTCTTAAAATTTGTGTATAATTTTGGTGCACTCTGTATTTTATGCTTGTTAATTTTGATTATGTATTAAGATGTGCAATCCTTACAGAAAAGTTTCCCCTCTATATTTGAAGGAATAATAAAATCACATTCCCTTTATATTTTAAACCAATTTATATTTTGAAATGTGTATTTTCATTGAATGCCCTAGTATTTTCTCTACCTAACATATAATGCTGTACTCTGT
>NW_007280373.1:0-765 GCF_000164805.1 Carlito syrichta | reverse complement strand
CAAGGAAGGGAGGGGCATACTTCATCAACATGGGACCCTGCATAATCAATGTTTGTATATCTAATTCTGAATTGTTCCCCACATTTTCTAAAAAATTAAAAGAAATTATTAATAAATAAATGAAAGCTGTAAAACATGCATCTGACTTTGTTTATTCTATTTTTTTTACTTTAAAAATGGTTATTATTCAGGGTTGGGCCTAGAAATATTCATTATGCAGGGATTGATTTTGTAAGAATTTTAAAATACTCCAATGATAACTCCTATTCCCTTTAATAAGTTGGAATACATGGTATAATTCTGCCATCAAAATTGACAACTAAACAGTTTCTCACAAAAATTATGAATTCATTATTCTTCCTAAATTTTAGCTTGTTGAGATGCCAGATCTATATCATTATTGGAAAACTGAGTCTTGAGATTCATTGCAGCAAAGTGCTATTCAGAATGCAGAATGCATACTAAATCTTAAAAATTTTAGAAAATAAAGCAGTATCATAATTTAATACAGCTTTTTCCATTCTTAAAATTTGTGTATAATTTTGGTGCACTCTGTATTTTATGCTTGTTAATTTTGATTATGTATTAAGATGTGCGATCCTTACAGAAAAGTTTCCCCTCTATATTTGAAGGAATAATAAAATCACATTCCCTTTATATTTTAAACCAATTTATATTTTGAAATGTGTATTTTCATTGAATGCCCTAGTATTTTCTCTACCTAACATATAATGCTGTACTCTGTGACAAAGTATCCGATTAATC
>NW_007280372.1:0-725 GCF_000164805.1 Carlito syrichta | reverse complement strand
CTATGGACCTATTCTTGTACAAATACCAGGCTGTGTTGATTACTGTCAACATATAGTAAAGTTTGAAGTCTGGAACTGGGATACCTCCAGCTTTGTTTCTTTTGATAAGATTTTTTTGGCTATTCATGATTGTTTATGGTTTCATATGAATTCTTTATTGTAATTTCCAGGTCAGAGGAGGATGTTTAATTAATGGTTATTTCATTGAATCTGTAGATTGCCTAAAAGTCTAATATTTACATTAAAGAGGTAAGCAAACTCACAGAAACAAGCATGTCAAATTGTCATTTATGACATCAGCCTCAGAACTTTGACATCATAGTGGGAAGGAACTTGACTACTGAGCAATCCTTAGGCTTCAAGGACTTGTGCACTCTGCTCGGCCAAAGGTTGTAGACATGGTGTATTTCATTCCCATGAAGAGAAGAAAACCATGTGTTCACACCTATCCAAAAATTTCTTCACGTATAAGTGAAAATTGAAGAATCCACTAAACGAGGTAGTCTTTTTTTTAAGCAGTATTTATTGAGAGGTCAAAGAAACTCCCACACTGGGAGAGGAGCTGAGTTGGTGGCCCACGAGGTTGTCTTTTATTATTATGGTCACCGAGTCCTGTTGGAGCTTGGTTATATTACAACCAAATAATATTTTAGCACTTTCTATAGTTGGGAAACTTTTGGATGTTTTTAGAATTACGTAACAGGCTTTGAGTCGTTTTTCTAACA
>NW_007280371.1:0-646 GCF_000164805.1 Carlito syrichta | reverse complement strand
AAATAAAATTAAAATAAAATAGTGTATAAAAGTTACCCTTCGTTTTTGTGGATAAAATATATAGAAAACATAAATCAATTTTGTGTTTAAACTTTTATCTCATCCTTAAGATATCTCATTAAGTATATGCACATATTTCAAAATTTGAAAATCCAAAATTTGAAACATTTTTGGCATCAAGAATTTATATAAGAGATAATCAACCTGTATAAACCTATCATAATCAAGAGAGTGTGGACTTTTTTGTAAGGTAGACTTAAATGGAACAGAAGTCTAGAAAAAAACTTTACATTTGTGCCTAACTGATTTTCAACAACAGTACCAAGGCAATTCAATGGAGAAAAAACAGTTTTTACATTAAATGTTCATGGAGCAATCAGATATTCATAAGCAAAAAGTAAATACCGCAGTTCCTCTATTCATTGACAACCCCCCAGTAAATGCCTGAACCCACATATAGAACCCAACCCAGGTGCCATCAATTGAAACACATTTTTTTCAAGTCTTTCACCCACAACTTTAATGCTTTTTCCATATTAATGAGACACTTATCACCCACTGTAGCTGTGACTTTTTCAATTTGAAGCATAACAGCAAAAGTAACATGATAGTTTGTCTCTCTTCACAATTTCATGGCTAGAAGATG
>NW_007280370.1:0-790 GCF_000164805.1 Carlito syrichta | reverse complement strand
CTAATTACCTTGATATAATCATTATAGACTGTGGAATCAAAACATTAGTGTGTATGCCGTAAATATGTACAATTATGTGTGAATTAGAAATAAACTTTAAAAAGTTTGAAGATACATGTAACTGAAATCTCAGAATGTGAGAAAAGAGAAAAAGGGGATAAAAAAATCATAAATGGTTAAAATGATCTGGAGTGCTGACAAAAGATAAAAACTTACAGATTCAGGAAGCTCACAAAATAACAAACAGAATAGATTCAATGAAAATGATACTTTGACACATTATAGTCAAAATGCTAAAAGCCACAAATAAAGAGAAAATCTTGAAAGTGGTCAAAATAGAAATTCCCAGAGAGAGGACCAATGTTGAATAATCACAGATTATTTGTCAGAAAGTGCAGAGACAAAAATCAAGCAAAATAAAAACAGTGAAATATCTTTAAAATGATGAAAGAAAAACAGTGTTAAACAGAATTCTATGTGTGGTGATCATATCTTTAAAGAGTAAAGATGAGATTAAGATATTTTTAAAGTATTACTGGCTGTCAAGAAAGACAGAACACTCCCCAAATCCTTTTATGAAGCTAAGAATCACATTGATAAAACAGGTAAAGATCCAAAAAAGAAAAAATGGTAAACAAAGCAGGTAAAGATCCAAAAAAGAAAAATAATAATACAGGTAATTATCCTTGAGAACATAGATGCCAAAATTCTAAATGAGATTCTCACATACTGGATCAAACAACACACTTCAAAAATCATCTACCATGACCAAGTAGACTTCATCCTCAGG
>NW_007280369.1:0-755 GCF_000164805.1 Carlito syrichta | reverse complement strand
CTAATTTATAAATTAAATTTTATTATAGTATGTACATTCAAGAAAAAACATAGCATATATTAGGCTTGGTAATATTCACAGTTTCAGGCATCCACCGGGGCCTAAATGAATGCTCCAAGGATAAGGGAGGATTACAGTGTGCAATAATATAAGTATTGAATAATAGAATATTATTCAAACATAAAAAGGAATGAAGTATAAATGCAACACAAATAAATCTTTAAAACATATTCTACATGAAAGAAGCCAGACATAGCAAAACAACTATTATTTGGTTCAATTTATATGAACAATCCACAATAGGCAAATCAATTCAGACAGAAAGCAGAGTAGATGTTGCCCGGTAATGGGAGATGGGAGAAGGGGGAGTGACAAACCAAATACACAGCTAGCAGAAGAAAACAAATAACAGAAATCAGAGCAGAAATAAATGAAATTGAAATTTAAAACAATACAAATGATCAAAGAAACAAAAAGTTGGCCCTTTGAAAAGAAACAAAATTGATACACCACTGCTAGATTAATCAAGAAACAAAGACAGAGATTCAAATTAGTTCAGTCAGAAATGGAAATTGAGGCATTACAACTGATATGATGGAAATTCAAATGATCACCTGAGACTAGTATGAAAAACTCTATGCAGACAAACTAGACAATCTAGAGGAAATGGATGAATTATTGGAAACACACAATCACCCAACTTTGAATCAGGAAGAAATAGAAACTCTGAACAAATCAATAATGAGTAGCAAGAT
>NW_007280368.1:0-628 GCF_000164805.1 Carlito syrichta | reverse complement strand
AGGCAAATCAATTCAGACAGAAAGCAGAGTCGATGTTGCCCGGTAATGGGAGATGGGAGAAGGGGGAGTGACAAACCAAATACACAGCTAGCAGAAGAAAACAAATAACAGAAATCAGAGCAGAAATAAATGAAATTGAAATTTAAAACAATACAAATGATCAAAGAAACAAAAAGTTGGCCCTTTGAAAAGAAACAAAATTGATACACCACTGCTAGATTAATCAAGAAACAAAGACAGAGATTCAAATTAGTTCAGTCAGAAATGGAAATTGAGGCATTACAACTGATATGATGGAAATTCAAATGATCACCTGAGACTAGTATGAAAAACTCTATGCAGACAAACTAGACAATCTAGAGGAAATGGATGAATTATTGGAAACACACAATCACCCAACTTTGAATCAGGAAGAAATAGAAACTCTGAACAAATCAATATTGCTTAGCAAGATTGAAAGAGTAATTAAAAGTCTCCCAACAAAAACAACAAAGTCCAGGAACTGATGGACTCACATCCAAATTTTACCAGACTTTCAGATAACTGGTACCAATTATACTGAAGCTATTCCATAAGATTGAAGAGGAGGGAATTCTCTCTAACTCATTCTATGAACCCAGTAGCACTC
>NW_007280367.1:0-550 GCF_000164805.1 Carlito syrichta | reverse complement strand
TCCTGTTTCAGTCTTCTGCATGTGGTCAGTTTTCACACCTCCATTTACTGAATAGGTTCTCCTCTCCCACAATGGTTGTTTATGGAGGCTTTGTGAAAAGATGAGTTGGTGAGGAATTGAAGCTTTGCTTCTGGAATCTCTATCCTGTTCCATTGGTCTGTTCTTGTACCAATACCAGGCTGTTTTAATTACTGTAGCCTTATAGTAAAAGTTTGTAGTCTGGAAGTGTGATACCTCCTGCTTTCTTTCTTTGCTAAGGATTGTTTTGGATATTTGTGATCATTTATGTTTCAATATGAATTTCTGTATTGTCATTTCCAGGTCGGAGAATGTTGATTACTTAATGGGTATCATGTTGAATCTGTAGATTGCCTTTGGTAGGATGGATATCTTAGCAATGTTGATTCTTCCGATTCATGAACATGGAATATTTTTCCATTTGTTTGTGTCTTCTTGGATTTCTCTGAGCAGTGTTTTGTAATTCTCCTTGGAAAGGTCTGTCACTTCTCTGGTTAGGAAGATATTTAGGTATTTCATTTTTTTGGTGGCT
>NW_007280366.1:0-834 GCF_000164805.1 Carlito syrichta | reverse complement strand
AAAAGACCATAAGCCGTGGGAAATGGGAACAATAGACTCCTGGATTAGCTGTGTAAGTTCCAGTGTCAGAGTTTTCTGTTAGAGCCAGCTGGAGCTTTTCTTGGTAGTTTGTGCCTAATGGAAAAGGAGGGAGGGAATGGGTCAACAACTGTCAAACACATCCTAGCAGTCTTGGGGTCTATGGTCCTTCCTGATCCCTAATGCTTAGTGGGCCTCCGTGGCTGGCTCCCAACAACTGGAGATTTTAACACCTGGAGGAATCACCCCTAGCTGTGTGACTAGAGCTTCATTGCCTCTCAGTGTACCTGCTTGCCCCTTCAATAATACGGAAAAGGGCTGGTCACTCGTCCGGCAAGATGCTGGCTTCCCGAAATGGAGAGACTGTGCTTATAACTCTAGGGTGGACTATCCTGTACCCAGTGACTGGGGTTTTAATGGCTCTACGCTTGCTGCAGCTAGAAGGAACTCCAATGGATGGGTACACCCAACACTTTTATTTAAAATTGGAATCAGACAAGCCATTCAGCCTCATTTGTGGAGAGCCCTCACAGCACTTCAAACAATCAGCCTCTCTAGGCCTGTTGGGCAAATTCAGCTGTATCACATTAGTGCATGCTTACAGTCCTCTTATGTGTTTTTAGTATGGAATGAGTACCAAACTGTTAAAATTGAGAATCATAACAATGTTTATAAGGTGTCTTGTACTGAGTGTATTTTAACTAATAGCTTAACTAATACCTTTTATGGAGGTTTTGTTCTTCTTAAGCAGCCACCTTATTTGAAGATTCCTGTACAATTGTCATCTCGTTGGTATGATGAATATGGTTTGCAGAC
>NW_007280365.1:0-682 GCF_000164805.1 Carlito syrichta | reverse complement strand
GAGTGCGGGGCCCAATATATATAACCCAAAATAACATGGAGATTTACAAAGCAGTAAGTATTGGGCTCAGTAGTAGTGTAAAAATTTAGATAATTGAAAATTCTGGTAAATGATTATGATCTTAGCAAAAGCAATGTTCAAATACTGTAGGAAAATCATCTCAAAGGCTGTTACACAATACTAAACACATCCAAAAGTTACTAAAGTAAAGAAAGTGATAAAATATTATTTGAGTGTGCTATAACTAAGCTCCAACAGGACTCCGTGACCATAATAATAAAAGACTACACCGTGGGCAACCCCCTCAGGTCCCCTCCAAGTTTGGGATTTTCTCGGTCCTCTCAATAAACACTGCTTAAAAAAAATAGACTACTTCGTTGAGAGGAATCTTGAAAGGTCACTTATCCCTGGAGAAATTTTTGGACAGGTGTGAACACATGGTTCTGCTCACTTCTTGGGAATGAAATCCACCATGTGTGCCGCATTTGGCAGAGGACTGTACACAAGTGCTTGTAGCCTAAGGATTTGCTCAGGAGTCAAGTCCCTCCCAGTTTGATGTCAAAGTTCTGAGTCTGATGTCATCAAAGACAATTTGACATGCTTGTTTCCCTGACTTTGCTTACCTCTTTTAATGTAAAAATCAGCCTTTTAGCCAATCTACAGATTCAATGAAATGACCATG
>NW_007280364.1:0-714 GCF_000164805.1 Carlito syrichta | reverse complement strand
GACCTGTGAATTAAAATGGAAAAAGATTAACAAAAGAAGAGACAAAGTTTGTTTGTATACATGTGGTGACAAAAAACTGGCTTACTCCATAATTAGAGACAAGGGTTTGTATATTTATCTTAGCAGGTGATAAGGAAAAAAAAGAAAAGACTTCTATCAGAAAAACAAATGACCTTTTAAGGGAATAGAGGATCAGAAATTGTGTGATAGTGTTTGTTTTAAGAATCATCCTTGTCTTTTATCTCCCTGGCAGGGAAAACATTCCCTAGAGGGCATTTATGCCAATTTCCTTCTCCGAGGTGAAACTGTCTAAATAAAATTCATATATGGTCATGGGAAAAAGCTGAAGAAAACTGAGCCCTGCAGTTCTGCAGCTGTGGTTAGAAATGAACAATTTTCTTGTTTGTAAGTTACTTTTTCTTCTTGTTGTGTCCCGACCTCTGGGGAGGCAGAAAACTGCCCAAGAGGTTGATAAACAGTTTCCCTTTAAAGGAGGAGCTATTAGAGCTCCGAGATTGTATCAAAGTTCAATTAGCCAAGGGCATGAATAGTTTTGCTCCCTAAACATTCCCCTCCCACATCCACTGTTCGCAAGATTTGTAACTTCATTGATTGCTCCCATATACAACACAAGCCTAAGACTGGAGTTGGAGATGTTTTTAAGACTTTGTATTCTGGTACAACATTTGTTTCCAATCAGAGTAGTGACCTGTA
>NW_007280363.1:0-456 GCF_000164805.1 Carlito syrichta | reverse complement strand
CCCAGGTCGGCCGCACCTGCAGCGAGGGCTCCCCAATGCCAGATCTCCTCCTGCCCACCGTCCTGCCTCTCCCTTCCCCTCCCTGCCACCCCACAGTTGGGCGGCCTAGGCCAGGACCCCGGAACTCACAGCCTGGCAGGAGCCAAGAGCACCGCCCTTGCTTCCACAGGGGGTCATGGGCCACACTCTGTTCCTGCCGGCCCATCCATCTAGGCTTCCCACCGCTTGTCCCAGCTTGCAGACTCGCTGCAGGCAGCAGGTTCCAGTGGGTGGCCCGGCAGCCACACCCCGGGTGACACGTACTGTTTGGATGGCAGCAGCGAACCTGCCTAGCCTTTGGACGACATACCACGCTGGACGTCCCAGGAAGACCGTCTGCTACATCTCGGTGACCATGGTCAGGAAGGAGGAGTGATTTTTTTAAGGTGCTCAGGCCTTGGAATCCCCGCTGGCGTC
>NW_007280362.1:0-626 GCF_000164805.1 Carlito syrichta | reverse complement strand
TGCCGGCCCATCCATCTAGGCATCCCACCGCTTGTCCCAGCTTGCAGACTCGCTGCAGGCAGCAGGTTCCAGTGGGTGGCCCGGCAGCCACACCCCGGGTGACACGTACTGTTTGGATGGCAGCAGCGAACCTGCCTAGCCTTTGGACGACATACCACGCTGGACGTCCCAGGAAGACCGTCTGCTACATCTCGGTGACCATGGTCAGGAAGGAGGAGTGATTTTTTTAAGGTGCTCAGGCCTTGGAATCCCCGCTGGCGTCAGGCTCTGGGGCCCCCGCTTGAGCTCTCCTCTGACAGGTCTGCAAGGCTTGATGAGGACGCCATGGAGGCAGCGGCTGCTGAGGACCCGGAGGGTCTGTCACCTGTCCGGTACTTCTGCACCCGCTGCATGTGGAACTGGAGGTGGGGCGGCTCTGGCCATGCGCAGGCAGCCCAGAGCGCACTGACTTGGTCAAAAGGTCCCAGCAGCGGTGGAGGGACACGGTTCGCCCCTGCCCAGTAGCCCAGACAAGCAGGTGGCCTGGACCCCACCTCTGCGGCAGAGCCTCTGCTTCAGGCACTGGAGCGCCCCAAGGTGCCCCAGGGCCCAAGTACTGGGCAGCAGGAGGCGACATTGCAGCTGCG
>NW_007280361.1:0-501 GCF_000164805.1 Carlito syrichta | reverse complement strand
TGACCTGTGCTCCCACTGTCCCTCACTCTGCCCTCCAGGGGTATCCATGGCTTTTCATGTCCTCCAAAGTGCCATGATCTTGTTCTTTCTCCATCTACAAGATGCTTATGCTCCAGTGAGAAATAAAGACACTATTAGATAAGTAGTATATAATTACAAACTGAATTAAACTTGAAAGAAAAAACACATAAGAAAATTAACTGGCTAGATTGGAGAGTTAGGACAGGCTTTTCCATTGGAATTGAGGTCTGAATAGCTTAAAGGCAGACAGGGGAAGAGAGAGGAGGAGGAGTCCAGATAGACAGAACAGTATGTGCAAAAGTCTTGAGGTAGGAGAGTATAATTGGTATCAGGAATTGAAAGAAAGAACACAGAAAACAGGTAAGCAAGGGTCTTGCAGAACATGATAAAGGTTTTGTTCTTAATGCTAAAATAAGACAATACTTGAAATTTAAGGGGTATTTACATTTATTTATTTATCTTTTATTTTTTAAATTTTAT
>NW_007280360.1:0-794 GCF_000164805.1 Carlito syrichta | reverse complement strand
GTGAGAGCTCGTCTCTACAATAAAATCAAATTATTAGCTGGGCATGGTAGTGTCCTTTGTACCAGCTACTTGGAGGGTGAGGTGGAATGATCACTAAGTCCAGTAGGTAGAGGCTGCGGTGGCCGTGAGCATACCACCATATTCCAGTCTGAGCAACAGATTGAAAACCCGACTCAGAAAAAGAAAGCAAGCCAGAAAGAAAGATTTGGTTGGAATTTATATCACAAATTGAATCCTAAATCTCTAATTTGTCTTTTATAGCCAGGGTCACTCTGTTGCCCAGGCTGGAGAACAGTGGCATGCTCATGGGCACTGGAATCTCAGTCTGCTTGGCCAAGGCAATCCGTCTTCCTCCGTCTTCCCAATAGTTGGAACTACAGGTTTTAGCCTACAATCTAGCTGGAAATACAGGCATGCACTACGATGCCTGGCTAGTTGTTTTATTTATTGTAGAGCAGACATTTTGCTTACTTGCCCAGTCTAGTCTCGAAGCCCTGGACTTAGGCAATTCTCTCACCTCTGCATGCCAAAGTGCTGGGATGACTGGTGTGAGCCACATCACCCAGTTAAAGCGGACATTTAAAAATATATTTAAAAGAAGGGATGAGGGTGGTAGCTCAACCTGTCATCTCAGCATTTTGGGGGCCAAGTTGTATGGATTGCCTGAGTCCAGGTGTTTGAGACCCATTGGGCAATTTGGTGAGACCTTGTCCCTACAATAGAAATAAAAATATTAGCCAGGCTGCATGGGGCATACCTGTAGTTCCAGCTATTTGGAGGGTGAGGTGGAAGGT
>NW_007280359.1:0-573 GCF_000164805.1 Carlito syrichta | reverse complement strand
CAATAAACATGTCTATACATGTATGTTTTTCTTTTTCTTTTTTTTTTTTTTTTGAGTTGGAGTCTCACTCTGTCACCCAGACAGGAGTCCATTGGCATGCTCGTGGCCATCACAGCCTTGACCTGCTGGGTTCCAGCAATCCTTCTGCCTCAGTCTTCCAAGTAAATGGAACTACAGGCTCGTGCTACCATGCCTGGTTATGTATAGGTGTGTTTTTCATAGTGATTTTAGTTCCTCCAGATATATTCCCAGTAGGCGGATTGTGGGGTCTTATGGGAGATCAATTGTTAGGTCTTTAAAGAATCGCCAAACTGTTTTCCACAGAAATTGTACTAATATACACTCCCACAAACAATGTGGAAGTGTTACCTATTCACTGCATTCTCTCCAGCATCTGTTGTTTTTTGAGTTATTGATGATGGGCATCCTGACTGAAGTTAGGTGGTATCTCAATATGCTTTTAATTTCCATTTCTTTGATGACTAGTGAAGCTGCGCATTTTTCATGTATCTGTTGGCTGCTTGTATGTCTTATTTTGAGAAGTATCTATTCTTCTATTCACATCATTTGCCC
>NW_007280358.1:0-461 GCF_000164805.1 Carlito syrichta | reverse complement strand
TTCAACCTTCACCCCAATGATTTCCAGTGTCAAATCTGTGCCTGACTCACTGCCACTGAACCTGTCTGGGACCCAAGAAGCCCGGTTGCAAAACATATAGATTAGGAGCTGTGGAGATTGGTCTGGCTTCTCCAGGACCAATCAAATAGGTGTTTCCATTACTATGTAAGAGACCCTGACTAGACCTGCTAAAGTTGAAGGCTGGCTCTTCAGGGGTGATGGGCAGGGAGAATGAAGTCTTGGTCATTACAGTATCCCCACTGAATCCTGAAATAATGAAAGTTAAAAGTTATATGTAAATATTATGAGCAACTTGTATAATTTCCCTTATGATATTTACTTATGGTAAAATTTTGGGAAAATTTTGACTCGTACCATAAAAATAAGCATACTAAAATAAACCCAACATTCATAAAGCACAAAAGACCTTTATGTTTTTTGAGATCTTAATCATAGCACTG
>NW_007280357.1:0-655 GCF_000164805.1 Carlito syrichta | reverse complement strand
AACAAGGGGGGAGTATCACAGTACCAGACTTTAAACTTGCTATAAGGCTAAAATAACCAAAACAACCTGACAGTGGTACAAGAACAGGCATATAGACCAGTGGAACAGGATAAAGATTCTGGAAGCAAAACCTAAATTTCTCAATCAACTCATCTTCGACAAAGCCTCCATTAACAATCACTGGGTAGAGGAGAACCAATTCAGTAAACAGTGCTGGGAAAACTGACTGAAACATGCAGAAGATTAAAACAAGACCCCTACCTATTACTACACACAAAAATCAACTCTAAATGGATCAAAGTCTAAGCATAACACCTCAAACTATAAAACCTTGGAAAATACAGGAGACAGTCTTAGAGAAATTGGAAGTTGCAACCAATTCTTGATCAAAACCCCAAATGTCCTTGCCATAAGAGATATGGTAGACAAATGGGACCTCATCAAACTGAAAAACGTCTACAAATCAAAAGAAATCATCAAGAGAGCAGAAAGACAATCCACATAATGAGAAAAATATTTGCCAGCTGTATATCTGACAAATACCTAACATCTAGGATCTACAAGGGACTCAAACATGCCAAAAAAGAAAAAATAAACAGTCATTAAATTTTGGCAAAAGATATTCATAGACACTTCTCAAAAGAAGATATACAAG
>NW_007280356.1:0-372 GCF_000164805.1 Carlito syrichta | reverse complement strand
TACAAAGAGGGGATTGGCAGTAGTGGGAAACTACCAGGGATATTTTTCATGAGGGATCACACTTCATCAATAAATATAACTGATCTCAAGCCAGGTGAAGAGGGGATGAAATTTAGGCCAAAAATTACCTATACAATAACCATTTATACACCTAATCATGATTTATACGACACATCTTCAAAATAAAAATTAAAAAGTGAAATATGTTTGCTAATCACAAATAAATAGATAAATAAATAAATAATTCAACTGTCTTATAGCCTCCATTAATTCTGATGACAAGCTAGTTAATTCCTTGATTTTAGCTTCTTTCTATACAGTGAGCCAGTTTTTTGTTGATGCATTTAAGATTTTCTTTGGTTCAGCATTTTA
>NW_007280355.1:0-764 GCF_000164805.1 Carlito syrichta | reverse complement strand
TGTAAGGTGATTGATATATCAAGTAAGTGTTGCTTCTCAGAAAGTAAATGAAAATAAATTTTGGAGAGATGCCAAATTCTATTTATTGTCAGAAGATGGATGGGAGAGACTCAGCAGGAAATTAGGAACTGAGCTTCCAGAGAATCATTAGCAGTTACATTCTAGAAACAATTAGAAGCTTCCTATGTGACTTCTAGCTTAGACTCTTGCTAATCGAGTGGTTGTGGGCAATTCAAATAATTACTTTGGTTCTCAATTTTCTCACCAACAAACGTTATCATTGCCAATATTTTCTGTTATTGGTTGCTGATGCTTTGTATCAGAACCCATTTCTTAATTTAAATATTATCTAAAATAGACAAAAAGGGAGCTACTATGGGGCCCCTGCTCCTTTCTGCCCACTGCTTCTTATAGCGGCTTCTAGATCACCTCTCCAGGAACCATAGGGATGTTTGAAAACCATCAGATTACATACTCCCTACGGTCTCTTGATAAAGTCTTCCTTCATGGATGCACCAAACATTGATTGTAAGCCTTATTAGCATCAGGCGCCCTATTAGGCATTGGGTACACAAGATAAACATGCCATCCTTGTGACTATTTAGCTCCCACATATGAGTGAGAGCATACAGTGTTTGGTTGTCTGTTTCTGTGTCAGTTTACTCTGGGGACACTAAGAAGGGGAGAGGAAGAAGCACGACTAGGGTTCAGTAACTACCTACAGAGCACACAAAAAAAGAAGTATTTGATTTCTGATGCTGTTC
>NW_007280354.1:0-558 GCF_000164805.1 Carlito syrichta | reverse complement strand
CAAATAATTACTTTGGTTCTCAATTTTCTCACCAACAAACGTTATCATTGCCAATATTTTCTGTTATTGGTTGCTGATGCTTTGTATCAGAACCCATTTCTTAATTTAAATATTATCTAAAATAGACAAAAAGGGAGCTACTATGGGGCCCCTGCTCCTTTCTGCCCACTGCTTCTTATAGCGGCTTCTAGATCACCTCTCCAGGAACCATAGGGATGTTTGAAAACCATCAGATTACATACTCCCTACGGTCTCTTGATAAAGTCTTCCTTCATGGATGCACCAAACATTGATTGTAAGCCTTATTAGCATCAGGCGCCCTATTAGGCATTGGGTACACAAGATAAACATGCCATCCTTGTGACTATTTAGCTCCCACATATGAGTGAGAGCATACAGTGTTTGGTTGTCTGTTTCTGTGTCAGTTTACTCTGGGGACACTAAGAAGGGGAGAGGAAGAAGCACGACTAGGGTTCAGTAACTACCTACAGAGCACACAAAAAAAGAAAGTATTTGATTTCTGATGCTGTTCAGAATTTCCAGTGCATAATGATAACA
>NW_007280353.1:0-778 GCF_000164805.1 Carlito syrichta | reverse complement strand
GTGACTTTCTCTTGTTTCTGTCATATAAAATAAAGACAATGCTGATCTTTTTCACACACTTTGAGAAAATATATAACACAAACACAGGCATACTGAGTTATCAGATCAAGAGAAACTTGACTCACTCCTACAATAAAATTATAGGAAAGGCACATGTCAGAAACATTCCTATGAATATAGAAGATAAAATCTGAATATAAGCATTCGTATTCTGGAATCAGTCTTTTGTTTTTAATAAAGGAATAAAGGAAGATTTTTGTGTGATTTTTAATAGGGTTCATAGGGAGAGGATGGATAACTGAAGGAATCACTACTGGGGAGTTGTGAAAAAAGGGTCATCAGGCTAATGGATGAGATATTTGGTTTCAGGGGAAGAGGGCTCTAGGTGAACCTCAGGAGAGTCCTGGGGGAGGTGTTTCCAGGATGTGGGTATAGAGTAGTCACTCTAAGAGAACTTAGGACTCTGTCTCCTTCCACTTAAGGGTCTAGGGGTTGTAGGATATGGAGTTTGTATAATGAAACTCAAACTTTGATTATGAAGAAATGAGCAGGGAAATTGCACACTATGTCTTGGTGCAGACCCGACCCATTTCAAGGCAGCCCTCAGTTCAATTGGCTCAGATCAATGGTCTACAGGGTAGTGAGGCTTGCAGACTTATTTCATTAAACAAAAAAGCAGCAGTCGAGATGAACTCTTTCCCTGTTAATCCACATTAACTGCTTATTCTGATTTGACCAGTTGAAGGGAAATATATTATTTACAGGGCTATGTTGTGAC
>NW_007280352.1:0-766 GCF_000164805.1 Carlito syrichta | reverse complement strand
CCAAGTGGCATTTCAGAGCACAGGAATTCACTCCACCTCCCCGACATCCCTCTCACACTGACTGAATTACACACCCCAGGTCCTAGCAACAGATAGCTCCAAAACCACCACCCCAACCTCGTGAGCAATGCAGGTCTCCAGACCTGCTCTCCAAAGGAAGAGAAGCCAGAGCACACCTGCCCCCAGCACACTCGGGTTATCACAGTAAAAATACATTTATGTCAAGTAAAAAACATACCGCAGAACAAACATATACATATACATTTTCAGAGTTCAACTGAATATACATTTTTCTTTATAAGCAAATAATTTTCATAGAACTACAAAAATACAAGTCATTTGAAAAGTTTACAGTGGTCCCAGTACTGTAGGAAAGAATTAAGTTTTAGTTGTAAATAATTAAAAACTAATTTGATAAATCAAGTTACAGTATTATCCTTCAGATTGAAGTGCTCGAATGTAGCCAATGCTGCAGCAGATTCCTGAAAAGGGATTTCGCCGCCAATAAATAATCTTACCTCTTAATCCCAATGTAATAACACACATAGATGAGATTTTCCATTTAATAACTGCTACTATATCAATATCATGTGATATTCTTCCCCCAGGAGAGATGTCAGAGCTGATGAGGTTCTATCACGTCCAGGAAAAAGAATAAGCAACACAGAAACATTCTACCTACAGTATTAGGTAAGTAACAATAAAATTACCCAAAGAATATGAACTAGTACTTTTAGTTAAGAGGGGCAAGTGCCCTAGTTTTTTC
>NW_007280351.1:0-657 GCF_000164805.1 Carlito syrichta | reverse complement strand
GATTTTGTTCTTTTTTATGGCTGCATAGTATTCCATTGTGTATATAAACCACATTTTTTTAATCCAGTTCTCTTTTGATGGGCACATGGTTGCTTCCAGGTTCTTGCTATTGTGAACAATGCTGCAATAAACATACGTGTGCAGATATCTTTTTGATAGAGTGATTTGAATTCTTCAGGATATATTCCCCGTAGTGGGACTGCGGGGTCATATGGGAGGTTGATATTTAGAGCTTTTAGGAATCGCCACACTGCTTTCCACAGAGGTTGCACTAGTTTACACTCTCACCAACAGTGTTGAAGTGTTCCCTTTTTGCCACACCCTCTCCAGCAGCTGTTATTTTTTGAGTTGTTGATAATTACCATTCTGACTGGAGTTAGGTGGTATCTCAGTGTGCTTTTGATTTGCATCTCCCTGATGATTAGTGGGTTGAACATTTCTTCATGTGTCTGTTGAATGTTCAGATGTCTTCCTTTGTGAAGTGTCTGCTCATATCTTTTGCCCATTTTATAATGGGATTGTTTGTTTTTTTCTTTTCAGCACGTTTGGGTTCCTTGTAGATCCAGGATGTTAAGGCTTTGTCAGACCTGGTGTTGGCAAATGCTTTTTTCTCAGTCTGTAGGCTGTCTCCCTGCTCTCTTGATGGTTTCTTTGGCT
>NW_007280350.1:0-763 GCF_000164805.1 Carlito syrichta | reverse complement strand
TCATATGTACCACATTTTTTTAATCCAGTTCTCTTTTGATGGGCACATGGTTGCTTCCAGGTTCTTGCTATTGTGAACAATGCTGCAATAAACATACGTGTGCAGATATCTTTTTGATAGAGTGATTTGAATTCTTCAGGATATATTCCCCGTAGTGGGACTGCGGGGTCATATGGGAGGTTGATATTTAGAGCTTTTAGGAATCGCCACACTGCTTTCCACAGAGGTTGCACTAGTTTACACTCTCACCAACAGTGTTGAAGTGTTCCCTTTTTGCCACACCCTCTCCAGCAGCTGTTATTTTTTGAGTTGTTGATAATTACCATTCTGACTGGAGTTAGGTGGTATCTCAGTGTGCTTTTGATTTGCATCTCCCTGATGATTAGTGGGTTGAACATTTCTTCATGTGTCTGTTGAATGTTCAGATGTCTTCCTTTGTGAAGTGTCTGCTCATATCTTTTGCCCATTTTATAATGGGATTGTTTGTTTTTTTCTTTTCAGCACGTTTGGGTTCCTTGTAGATCCAGGATGTTAAGGCTTTGTCAGACCTGGTGTTGGCAAATGCTTTTTTCTCAGTCTGTAGGCTGTCTCCCTGCTCTCTTGATGGTTTCTTTGGCTTTGCAGAAGCTTGTCAGTTTAATAAGGTCACATTTGTCTATCTTCTCTCTGATGGCCTGTGGGTTTCGGGTTTTGTTCAGAATTGGATGCCGGTTCCAATTTCCATGAGGGTATGTCTTTCATTTTCTAAAGTTGTTATGGTTTG
>NW_007280349.1:0-691 GCF_000164805.1 Carlito syrichta | reverse complement strand
GGGCACATCAACTCACACCAAGAAGTTAAGGTATTCTTATTTTCAGTTAAATATGCATTTCTGTTTTTATGTTAATATGAGTTCAGGAATTCTCCTTGAAAGAGTCAATGATATCCTAAAATTACAGATTTGAGCAACTGAAGCATAATCAATTATCTTGTCCATCTAGAAAAGGGAGTGTTTGAACTGAAAGAGTATTAGATAAGAAAAGGTATGTTCTTGACTAACTTATTTTCATTTTTCCAGAAAGAGCAACTGCCTGGCACAAAAGGACCAAAGTAGTTAACAACAGAGCCAGGATGAAGATCAATTTGATGCCGTTCCCTGTTCATATGCTGTCTCTCCACTAGTCCTCATGTCTTGCTGTGGTTGTGTGATTGTGCTAAGTATAAGATATTAGACTCCTTTTGAAATAATTAAAAATAAGTTAAAATTATTTTTGTTTGTAATATGTCATATTAGTGATAGTGTAGCTTAGCAGTTGCCAAACAATGGTACTGAGTCAAATCTGGACAGTCAGATGTTTTTGTCAATAAAGTTAAATCAAACACAGCTTCACTAGTTCATATATATAATATCTGTGAATGCTTTTGCACTATTACAGCAGAGCTGAGCAGTTGTGACAGACACCTTATGGTCCCAAAGCCTAATCATTTAATATCTACCCCTTTGGTCCGTTCCCAGTCACTGG
>NW_007280348.1:0-694 GCF_000164805.1 Carlito syrichta | reverse complement strand
GAGCGGCTGCTGCACTCCAGTCTGGCTGACAAAGTGAGACTCCAAGTCAAAAAAAAAAAAAAAAGAGAGAGAGAGAGAAACATGGATTTCAAGAGCTATAATGTTTTGCAGCATTTATGTATTCATCCATCATATGACTTCCAAAATGCAAACCCAGTGGTCTTCATGGAGGTGAACATCCAATTGCAGCACACATGTTCCTCCAACCCATGCCTCCTGTACCTCAGGTGTGCTTTACCCCATTACTTCATCATTTGGGTTTGCCTGCAGGCCTCAACACCTGTCAATCAGAAAATAACCCATACTTTGCAACACAGCGCAGCTTTAGGATGACTTCTGGCACTCCCCTACCCCCCAACAGATGCTATCTATTCTCTTGAGACACCCCCAGTGCTCAGCATCATCCTTACACAGTGGTTATTATATTTTCTAGACTTTTAGATAATTTTGGTTTTCATTTTGTCTCCTACCAGACTGAAAGCTTTCTGGAATAGGGACTTTGGAGATTTAGTGTGCATAAGTGTTTGTGGAATATTTCTGGAGTGGAACTGAGAGTTACTGATAAGAGAAATGAATGATAGGAATTGAGTTGAATGACCAAGGCTCCAATTCTAGCCCTGCCAGAAGTCAATGCACCTTAGTCGAGACACTTAAGCCCTGTCATTCAAATTCCACTTCTATGGCATGGAGGGTC
>NW_007280347.1:0-736 GCF_000164805.1 Carlito syrichta | reverse complement strand
AGTCACCGAGCTTGGCTACCAGAATTCTTTATAAATAGATTCAACATCACCATTAAATAATTTTGTGGCTTTTAAAGTAAATCAAACTTTTCTTTATTTATCTTCATGGAGTTCATAAGAAGAATAGCCAAGAATAAAATACAAATAAGGTCAAACAATATTTGTAATATGTTCTGTTTTTCTTTATATAATGCCATGAACATTATACACAAATTAACTCAAATTAACACAAACATTTTGATAGATAATTGACAAATGGTATTATCCCCTCAAAATGTTAAAACTTCACCCAACTATAACTTGCTAGTTATTTGTTGTTGCTTATGTTGTTTGTCTTTTAAAAAACTGACAGTCTTATTTTTTTATTTTAAAGATGTGGGGTACAATTCAGAGTTAGGTATACAAACATTGATCATGCAGGTACCCTTGTTGATGAGGTGTGTCCGCTTCCCCTGGCAGTTTCCCTCAACTGCCAATCCCGCCCTTCCTCCCCTGGCAATTTCTCACTACTGCCAGTGCCTTTCTTATAGTATTATGATAATTGTTCAAGATCTTTTTATGAGAGAGAACATATGGTACTCTGTTCTTTGTTGCTTTTATAGATCACTGAATATTATAGTCTAAATCCACCCAAGTTGCTGCAAAGTTTGTAATCTTGTCCTTTATGTCTGTGTAATGTTCCATCCTGTATATGTACCACATTTTTTTCTATTAGCCCTCTGTTGATGGGCAGCAC
>NW_007280346.1:0-730 GCF_000164805.1 Carlito syrichta | reverse complement strand
AATACTCAATGAAATTTGGAATGAATTTTAACAAATAGTTATCAGTGTAAACACAAAAATCTAACTAATGTCTGAGTATATGTTGTCCATTGCTTGAAAAGAAATATTAATACTGAATTCTGTGCATTTCTGTAACTTAAAGGGCCTAGAAATGGCAGCATGATGGAAACTGTGGAGTTACTTGACACCATTTGCTAACCACTTGCTGGGCTCTACCCAAGAACTCCATGGTTGTAGGGCTCTGTCCTCTGCACCTTCCAGCTGCCTTTACCACTTCAGTCTATTCTGTACTGAGGTCTCACTACAGAGTTGCAGATAGGTACCATTCATCCTAAAACGTCCTAGGAGCCATAGAGAAAGATGGCTCATTCAAATACCACTGCTAATCATAAAAGTGGTGTCTAGTTTTGGAGACATCTTCTAGAAAAAAATTGACATTAATAATGAGTTTTGTTCAGGGTTGGTTACTCAGCCTGTAATCCCAGCACTTTGGGAGGCTTAGGCAAGTGAATTGCCTGAGCCTGTAGGTTCGAGACCCACCTGGGCAACTTGGTGAGGCCTCGTCTCTACAATAAATAAAAAAAAAATTAGCCAGGTGTGGTAGCACACACCTGTAATTCCAGCTACTTGGAAGGCAGAGACAGAAGGATCACTGGAGTCCAGCAGGTCGAGGCTGCAGTGACCGGGAGCATGCCAGTGCACTCCAGTCTGGGCAACAGAGTGAGGATCC
>NW_007280345.1:0-815 GCF_000164805.1 Carlito syrichta | reverse complement strand
GCCTAGAAATGGCAGCATGATGGAACTGTGGAGTTACTTGACACCATTTGCTAACCACTTGCTGGGCTCTACCCAAGAACTCCATGGTTGTAGGGCTCTGTCCTCTGCACCTTCCAGCTGCCTTTACCACTTCAGTCTATTCTGTACTGAGGTCTCACTACAGAGTTGCAGATAGGTACCATTCATCCTAAAACGTCCTAGGAGCCATAGAGAAAGATGGCTCATTCAAATACCACTGCTAATCATAAAAGTGGTGTCTAGTTTTGGAGACATCTTCTAGAAAAAAATTGACATTAATAATGAGTTTTGTTCAGGGTTGGTTACTCAGCCTGTAATCCCAGCACTTTGGGAGGCTTAGGCAAGTGAATTGCCTGAGCCTGTAGGTTCGAGACCCACCTGGGCAACTTGGTGAGGCCTCGTCTCTACAATAAATAAAAAAAAAATTAGCCAGGTGTGGTAGCACACACCTGTAATTCCAGCTACTTGGAAGGCAGAGACAGAAGGATCACTGGAGTCCAGCAGGTCGAGGCTACAGTGACCGGGAGCATGCCAGTGCACTCCAGTCTGGGCAACAGAGTGAGGATCCAACTAAAAAAAAATAAAAAAGATCAGAAAAAAGAATGAATCCTATTTTCCTTTTTTGGTTATACTTTCCTGCATAAAGAATGTATATTATGCAGGATTCTTTCCATGCATGATTTATATAATGATATTTTTTAGTAGAACTTTTCCCTGTCTAAAATTTAGATTATGTTTTCTCAAATAATATGTTCTATTTTTTCTCCAGGAATAGATATTACTTCAATTATATTTTT
>NW_007280344.1:0-604 GCF_000164805.1 Carlito syrichta | reverse complement strand
GGAGACATCTTCTAGAAAAAAATTGACATTAATAATGAGTTTTGTTCAGGGTTGGTTACTCAGCCTGTAATCCCAGCACTTTGGGAGGCTTAGGCAAGTGAATTGCCTGAGCCTGTAGGTTCGAGACCCACCTGGGCAACTTGGTGAGGCCTCGTCTCTACAATAAATAAAAAAAAAATTAGCCAGGTGTGGTAGCACACACCTGTAATTCCAGCTACTTGGAAGGCAGAGACAGAAGGATCACTGGAGTCCAGCAGGTCGAGGCTGCAGTGACCGGGAGCATGCCAGTGCACTCCAGTCTGGGCAACAGAGTGAGGATCCAACTAAAAAAAAATAAAAAAGATCAGAAAAAAGAATGAATCCTATTTTTCCTTTTTTGGTTATACTTTCCTGCATAAAGAATGTATATTATGCAGGATTCTTTCCATGCATGATTTATATAATGATATTTTTTAGTAGAACTTTTTCCCTGTCTAAAAATTTTAGATTATGTTTTTTCTCAAATAATATGTTCTATTTTTTCTCCAGGAATAGATATTACTTCAATTATATTTTTATATAATTTTGTTGGAAGTACTTAAATATGAGTGCAAACATTAGAAAA
>NW_007280343.1:0-809 GCF_000164805.1 Carlito syrichta | reverse complement strand
AATGCTGACAGGTTCTCCCATGATTCTAAGATTAATCTTTCCTGCCACCACCACTCACTAAGCAGAGTTTGCCAGCTCCCAGAAGCTTCTCTAGTGCTTTCTTTCAAAACAATACACAGCATTTCTCTTTCTAATGAAACACTCAACTCTCTCTTTGTTCTTTGAACATAACAAAGACCATGCAGGTCTGTCTGTATGCTCCTAATTACAGTTCTGTGACTTTCAAATCAAACATTTAATTTACAATTTGTCTCTGTATTATTTGGAATTTGACACTGTGCTCAAATAGAAATTGCCTTACACAGTTGGATGGAAAACATTGCAATGTCTAGGCTGTTTTACAAAAGAACTATGTCATAGAGAGTAAAATGTATTGGCATCTTTTCTCAGACATCATATAATTTTGTTTATGTAAAAATAGAAAGAGAAAATAATTACACAGAAGTTTATGGTCCATATTCCTTTTGTTTCTTCCTTCTTAGCTATAGAAAGAAATCATTATTTGTTGATGATTTATAAAGCTCACCCAAGTCTCCTCATAGCAAAGCACTTCTCATGCTTCAATGGTATAGAAACCACAATAAATCTATGTATGTATAAAGCTATTAGCATACCTCTACTTGTCTTATGAACAGCTGGCTTGAGGTATATTTTTCTTTTCTTTTATGCCTGGATGCCAAAAATATGTATACACATTTTAAGTGATGTTATCTATGTACTTTAGTTTGCCATCATCAGAGGTGTCTAGATGCAAAAGGTAGCCACTTTGAGCTCCTCTTGTAATTGCAGAAGTCAAACGTGACTGGTGT
>NW_007280342.1:0-692 GCF_000164805.1 Carlito syrichta | reverse complement strand
CTCGTGCCACGTATTTCACATCTGCACTCACATATCTGTGGTTTTGGTTTAGGGCTGAATGGGCTCTGTTTGAGCACTCAGTGGAGACACCCTTGTCAGAGCTGATGCATTTCAGGACTTTAGGTTAGAGTTTTTGTTCAAATATTAACAAACTCTCCTTAGAAGACAACTGGAGCCAGGTTTGGTGGCTCAGCCTGTAATCCTGTGCCTTGGGAGGCTGAGATGAGTGATTGTCTGAGTCTGCGGGTTCAATACCCACCTGGGCAACTTGGTGACACCTCATCTCTGCAATAAATCAAAAATTAGCTGGGTGTGGTAGCACGCACCTGTAATTCCGGCTACTTGGAAGGCTGAGGTGGAAGGATCACTGGAGCCCAGCAGGTCAAGGCTGCGGTGACTGGGAGCAGCCACTACACTCCAGTCTGGGCGACCAAGTGAGACACTGACTCAAAAAAAAATGACAACTGGATCTGTACTTTAGCAGCTACTGTGACTCAATTGTTTCGTACTCCATTTGTTGTCTTTATTTTCAAGACTTTCCTCTAATAACTAGAAAGTATGCATTAAAATTCAAAAGGTGGATCATACCTGTAATTAAGCCATCCAAGTCATTTCAGTTACTTTTATAACCTGATTCCCATTATGCTATATGGGCAAAAACACAATCTGATGACAAGTATTTTATATAACAT
>NW_007280341.1:0-321 GCF_000164805.1 Carlito syrichta | reverse complement strand
TTTCCTTCCTCCAACATAAAATAATATATAGCAATTAGCCATGCAAAATTTAAATTGTGTTGTTAGGGAAATGAAGAATAGTGTAAAAGAAATATGACTTGTATATATTCCTAATTATATCTCAGTTCATGAAACTTCCCTTATTGATCCATTCAATGACAAGTAGATTGTTACCACTGTAAAAAATTCATTGAAATTCATTGGGACCTTCATGTTTAGAGATGAAGAAGATAACTATCTCTCCTAGGCAATCCATAATCAGCAAGTTAAAATTTTTTCTCATACAGTGAATTAGAAGTCACCTGAAGTCACTTTGTGATT
>NW_007280340.1:0-713 GCF_000164805.1 Carlito syrichta | reverse complement strand
CTAAGTCTGGTTCCTGGGTTAGATCTGTGTGTAGAGTCATTAGTTACTCGGCATGCGTGGCACTCATCCACGATTTGTGCAATTTTGTGGTGTGAGTCTTTGATGGTTATTTTTGCATGGCACATTAAGTCTCTCATTTTTTTTTTTTTTTTTTGAGTCGGAGTCTCACTCTGTCGCCCAGACTGGAGTGCAACGGCCGCTCCCGGCCACCGCAGCCTCGACCTGCTGAGCTCCGGCGATCCTTCCGCCTCAGCCTTCCCAGTAGCCGGAATTACAGGCATGCGCTACCACGCCCGGCTGATTTTTTGATTTATTGTAGAGATGAGGTCTCGCTGCCCAGGCGGGTCTTGAACCCGCGGGCTCGGGCAATCCACTCACCTCAGCCTCCCAAAGGCGCGGGATTACAGGCTGAGCCACTGAGCCCGGCTAAGTCTCTCATTTTTTTTTACTCCCATATGCGTACTTCTGTGCATTTTTTTGAGGAGCCGTTGTCCTAATTTTTCTCGTAAAATTACGCTGCAATCTGCCGCCCTCCACCAACCATGCAAATATTGCACCATTGGTTGTTGCTTGATCCAGTTTAAGTCTTCCTCTGTATACTCTGGGCTGTTTGGCAATGCTGGTAGCCCTGGGTCTGGCAACGTGGTCACTAAGACATGGTCCACAGAAATAGCTGCCTCCTTTGCTTTTAAATGTGCAAGCGATTGCCCCTG
>NW_007280339.1:0-752 GCF_000164805.1 Carlito syrichta | reverse complement strand
TGGGCTCCGGGGATCCTTCATCCTCAACTTTCCAAATATCTGAACTACGGGCGTGCACTACCGCACCCGGCTTATCTTTGATTTATGTAGAGACAGGTCTCCTCAAGTTTCCCAGACTGGTCTTGAAACCGTGCGCTCAGGCAAACCACTCGCCTCGGCCTCCCAAAATGCTGGGATTATAGGCTGAGCCACCAAGCTCGGCTGGCTTCCTTTTAGTTTCTTTTTTTTTTTTTCTTTTTGAGTTGGAGTCTCACTCTGTCACCCAGAGTGGAGTGCAGTGGCCACTCCCGGCCACTGCAGCCTCATCCTGCTGGGCTCCGCAATCCTTCTGCCTCAGTCTTCCATGTAGCTGGAACTACAGGCACACTACTATGCCCGGCTAATTTTTTGGTTTATTGTAGAGATGAGATCTCACCAAATTGCCCAGGTGGGTCACGAACTCACAGACTCGGGCAATCCACTCACCTCAGCCTCCCAAAGAGCAGGATTGCAGGCTGAGCCACGGAGCCTGACCCCTTTTAGTTTCTTTATGAAATATGGCTGCCCCTAGTTCTGTTGTGGTTTGATCTAATTAATCACCAGAGACACAGACAGGGAGAAGGAGAGTGTTTAATTTCTATTTTCAGGTCATTGGGAGATGGGTCTGGATCATTGTCCATAAGTCTGCTTAAAGGAACACAACTTAGCTGGGCTCGGTGGTTCAGCCTGTAATCTGGTGCCTTGGGAGGCTGAGGTGAGTGAATTGCCTGAGG
>NW_007280338.1:0-560 GCF_000164805.1 Carlito syrichta | reverse complement strand
CTCACTCTGTCACACAGACTAGAGTGCAGTGGCACACTCTCAGTCATTGCAGCCTCGGCCTTCTGTGCTTAAGTGACCCTTCCACCTCAGTCTTCCAAGTAGCTGGAACTACAGGCATGAGCTACCATGTCTGGCTTTTTTTTTTTTTTTTACTGTAAACATGTGGGCTCACCAAGTTGCCCAAGAAGGTCTTGAAACCCTGGGCTCAAGCACTCCTCTTATCTCAGCTTCCCAAAGAGTTTAGATTTTATGTTAAACCACCATGTACAGCCAATCTAATTTTTTTTTTTTTTTTGAGTTGGAGTCTCCTTTGCCTTGGCTAGAGTGCAGGGGATGCTCATGGCCACCGCAGTGTTGACCTTCTGGACTCCAGCAATCCTTCCATCTCATCTCTCTGAGAGCCAGAACTGCAAACACGTGCTACAACATGCAGCTATTTTTAATTTTATTGTAAAAACAATGGAACACTGACAGTGATCAACTAGGCTATAGATTCTGGTGTTAATCAAACATGTTCTCAGTATGTGTTGACTCTAGACTTGCATATTTTTTGAGTTTAA
>NW_007280337.1:0-339 GCF_000164805.1 Carlito syrichta | reverse complement strand
CTCTCCTTTGCCTTGGCTAGAGTGCAGGGGATGCTCATGGCCACCGCAGTGTTGACCTTCTGGACTCCAGCAATCCTTCCATCTCATCTCTCTGAGAGCCAGAACTGCAAACACGTGCTACAACATGCAGCTATTTTTAATTTTATTGTAGAGACAATGGAACACTGACAGTGATCAACTAGGCTATAGATTCTGGTGTTAATCAAACATGTTCTCAGTATGTGTTGACTCTAGACTTGCATATTTTTTGAGTTTAAGAGGTTGTCCTCATTTTCAGATCTCATAATCTTTGGCTTTGCCAGTATACTTTCTGTGGTATTGCAGCTATTCTGGTGCTGT
>NW_007280336.1:0-723 GCF_000164805.1 Carlito syrichta | reverse complement strand
TTTTTTTTTTTTTTTTTTTTTTTTACTGTAGACATGTGGGCTCACCAAGTTGCCCAAGAAGGTCTTGAAACCCTGGGCTCAAGCACTCCTCTTATCTCAGCTTCCCAAAGAGTTTAGATTTTATGTTAAACCACCATGTACAGCCAATCTAATTTTTTTTTTTTTTTGAGTTGGAGTCTCCTTTGCCTTGGCTAGAGTGCAGGGGATGCTCATGGCCACCGCAGTGTTGACCTTCTGGACTCCAGCAATCCTTCCATCTCATCTCTCTGAGAGCCAGAACTGCAAACACGTGCTACAACATGCAGCTATTTTTAATTTTTTTGTGGAGACAATGGAACACTGACAGTGATCAACTAGGCTATAGATTCTGGTGTTAATCAAACATGTTCTCAGTATGTGTTGACTCTAGACTTGCATATTTTTTGAGTTTAAGAGGTTGTCCTCATTTTCAGATCTCATAATCTTTGGCTTTGCCAGTATACTTTCTGTGGTATTGCAGCTATTCTGGTGCTGTAAGAAGCATTCATCTTTCTTTAGACACAGACCTGTCATCCCCAATATTCCATCATTCTCTTCTTCACCCCATGTCAAAGGTGACAAAATCCAGTCATCACACATCTCCATAAACAAAAATTTTGAACACATCATCACTGTTGCAGTCCTCTCCTGAGGGAGACAACTTGGAGTTGGAAATTTTCTCCTGAGCCCATCGTGGTTTCTGAG
>NW_007280335.1:0-716 GCF_000164805.1 Carlito syrichta | reverse complement strand
CTGGACCCCAGCCTGGGAAATGAAGTGAGACTCTATCTCAAAAAACAAGCAAACAAAAATGATATACAACTCTTACAAAGGCATACTTAGCATTTATGCACTTTCAGATTATACCATGGCACCATAAGTGGTTAATAAAAGTATAAGCAAATGTAAAGATGTAGTATTAAATTTTAACAAAATAAAATTAGCTGTGCTGCACACTGTAGCATTTAGTAATTTTTTCACCACTTCTTTCTTCTATGTTTTGAGAGTAAGTGTTGTGACATTTGGCTTAACACACCAAGTGATTCCAATGCCTCTTTCTGTATGAGCAGTTTGTCTCTCCAGAGCCATCCAAGGAAATAATAAAATGTGATTGCGTTCATGGCCAAAAACAAACAATAAATGAAAAAAAAACAGGGTGGGACGGGTATCAAAGTATGGATTTTTACATTCAAGAGCTAAGAGGCACCACACTAGAGTTTAGCAGATTACTTGAAGAGATGAGATCTTCCAACCTAGTGCCAGGTGATTAAAAAGAAGAGGCTAAGCATGGTGGCTCATGTCTGTAATCCTAGCATTTTGGGAAGCCAAGGTAAGAGTATTATCTGAGTCTAAGTGGTCGAGACAAGTCTTGGAAGCTTGGAGAAACTTCATCAATAAAATAACTTAAAAAACTGTCTGGACATGGTGACACATGCCCACGAATCCAGTTACTCAGAGCCTAAGGTAGA
>NW_007280334.1:0-718 GCF_000164805.1 Carlito syrichta | reverse complement strand
TATGGGCAACTTGGCAATACAATAAAATAAAATATAGCTGGGTGTTGTAGCTGTGTTTGTAGTTCTGGCTATTCAGAAGGATTGCTGGAGTCCAGAAGGTCAATGCTGGGATGGGCATTAGCATCTCCCTGCTCTCCAGCTTAGGCAAAGGAGTGAGACTCCAATTCAAAAAAACCAATTATGTTGGCCAGGAGTGATGGCTTAACCTGTAATCGAAGCACTTTGTGAAGCTGAGCTAAGAGGACTGCTTGAGCCAGGCTTGGTGGCTCAGCCTGTAATCCCGTGCCTTTGGGAGGCTGAGGTGAGTGAATTGCCTGAGCCCACAGATTCGACACCCCCATGGGCAACTTGGCGAGACCTCATCTCTACAACAAATCAAAAATCAGCTGGGTGTGGTAATGTGTGCCTGTAATTCCAGCTACTCGGAAGGCTGAGATGGAAGGATTGCTGGAGCCCAGCAGGTTGAGACTGCGGAGGCCGTGAGCGGCCACTGTACTCCAGTCTGGGTGACAGAGTGAGACTCCAACTCAAAAAAAAAGAGGACTGCTTGAGACCAGGGTTTCAAGACCATCTTGAACTTGTTGAGACCACATGTCTATAGTAAATTAAAAAATAAGTCCGACATGGTAGTGCATGCCTGTAGTTCCAGCTACTTGGAAGGCTGAGTTGGAAGGGTCACTTAAGCACAGCATGTCAAGGCTGTGATTGCTGTGAATGG
>NW_007280333.1:0-526 GCF_000164805.1 Carlito syrichta | reverse complement strand
CATCTTAAAAAAAAAAAAAATAGTTGACCCGGTATACCTGATGCACTCCCCTTTCATTAACTTAAAAGAGCAACTTTGTGTGGTGATAGATATTTTCACTAACATCATTAAATTCATTGATTCACAACGTATAAACATATGAAATTATTTCATTGTATTCAATAAAGATAAGATTAGAGACCAGGCATTGAGGCTCATACCTATAATCCCAACACTTTTGGAAGTCAAGGTGAGAGGATTGCCTGAGCTCGTGGGTCCAATACCAGCCTGGACAACTTGGTGAGAACTCATCTTTACAATAAATCAAAAAAATTAGACAGGCATGGTGGCATGCACCTATAATTCCAGCTACTTGGAAGGCTGAGGCAGAAGGATCGTCTGAGCACAGCAGGTGGAGGCTGCAGTGGCTGTGAGCACGCCACTACTCTCAAGTCTGAATGACAAAGTAAGACTGAAATCCCCCCAAAAATTGAATTTTTTTGTGAAAAAACACACGTTAATAATGATGTATATGTGTACATATGTG
>NW_007280332.1:0-592 GCF_000164805.1 Carlito syrichta | reverse complement strand
ATGAATCTTGTGTCTTGACATTCCAGGCGTTTATCAGAAGCTCCTTGAATATCACAAGAAGAACATTCAAATAATGGAATAAAATTCTTAAGGACACACTGGAACAGTTGATAGGCTGAAAAGGGGTCATTTTCATTGTATTAGAAAAGTCATTTAGAAAGCCTTAAAAACTTGTATTCTTTGGCAGCTGTGTTGGGCTAAACATAAAAGCCACTTGGATTGAAAAGTGTATATTTTTCCCCAGGCCTCCTCTCCTAGCAGGAGAGGAGTACTGGGATTACAAGTTAAACCACTGAGTAAAACCAAAAAGCAGGTTTTAAATGCAGCATTTTAAAGCTGAGAGTTCTTCCTGCACCAGTACCTGGTTATGAATGGTGACATTGTTTATGATAGTATACTCATTTATGAATAATGTCCATACAGCACATATAGGTATGTTATTCGCAAATGGAAGCAATATATTGACAATTATTTTGAGTTTCAGATTTTATAACTGAAAGGGTAAACTGAGGCAAGGTAGACCGGTGCCACGGGAATGATGCAAGATTGCAGCACAAAAGAAAGTAATGGTTTTTTTGTTTGCTTTTTGTTT
>NW_007280331.1:0-494 GCF_000164805.1 Carlito syrichta | reverse complement strand
CCCTCCAGCCAGTACAATATAGCCAACAAACAAAAAGCATACAGATGGGGAAAAAATATCCATATTCATAGATAATATATGAATGTTTACATAAAAATTCAACAAACATATTGTAAAAATAGAATTACACACAAAAAGATAATAGATATAAAAATAACAGTAATTACCAGCTGTGTTCTTGTAGGCCATATACTAATTAAAAGTTCTGCTGAAATAGACATCATTCTGTAAAGCAAAAAAGGTACATAACACTAAGGTATAACTCCAAGAATATGTGTCTGAGTACACACAAAGGCCTTCAGTCATGAGAATATACTGGAGCACATGATCAGACAATACAAGTTCAGTGGTCACACTCCCTGGAGAATGAGGCTAGCATGCCGTGATGCACATGCTGTTGCAGTGCCTCTGTTGACAGTCCTCCAGATCTAGTGACTCTGCTGTACTACATTTCAGCCTCTCTGAATCAATTTCATACTGCTCTTTCCTTCTTC
>NW_007280330.1:0-466 GCF_000164805.1 Carlito syrichta | reverse complement strand
TAGGAGCCTTCCTACATTGCTGGACGGAATGTAAAAGGGCACAGCCACTGTTGGAAGCAGTTTGGTAGGTCCTCAAAAATGAAATAAAAATTACCACATGACCCAGCAATTCTACTTCAAGTCACATACCCAAATAATTGAAAATAGATGTTCAAACAAAACAGGAATATTCATAGTAGCACTATTCACAGTAGCCAACAGGTGGAAATAACCCAAATGTCCATCAACTGGATAATAAATGGGATAAATCCTCAGCATGGAATATTATTCAGGCACAAAAGGTATGAAGTACTGTGTATCACCACATGGCTGAACCTCAAAACCATTATGCTAAATGACATAAAAGGACACTTATCATATAATTCCATGTGTCGAGAATACCAGCAATAGACACATCCATAGAGACAGAATGCAGATTAGCGTTTGTCAGGGGCTGGGGGAGAGAAGAACAGTGTCGGACTGATTA
>NW_007280329.1:0-744 GCF_000164805.1 Carlito syrichta | reverse complement strand
GGATGGCCATGGACAAGGAGAGGGAAGAACTGGGCCCTATAGCACAAGCCACAGCCCCGCCCAGCACAGGCAACCTCCTCACACTCCACCCCAGACAGGAGGGACTTACCACCTTCATAATTTTAGAACAAGGGGGCTTCTCTAGGGAATGTTACCCATTCACTCAAGGTAGCTTATCACAGTGGATGAACCATAGATCTGAGTGGGAGTTTGCAAATTTTTCTTGGGCTTTCCTGGTGAATGGCGTGGGCTCCGAGACAATGATAAGGTCCTTGGTTACAGGCCATTTCCCGGTGCCTTTGGTCATTCCTTCATATGAAGTGGTGGATTCCAACACCAGCCATTTGGCAAGGAGCATAAGAGGACATGGAGGACTGCGTGGGAATGTTGTAGCCCATCCTGGAAGCAACACCACCGCTTCTGCCCACGTTCCACTGGTCAGAACCAACCATATAGTTGCACGTTTTACAGCTGCAAGGAGATCAACCAATGCATTCTAGCCATGCACCCAAGAGAAAAGGCCAGCTGCTTAGCCAGTCTCTGCCACATTCCATGTGACATGACTTTCAGCTGAAAGTCAAGCCATCTAAACTTGGTTTTGGGAATGTGCTCACTACTCATGCAAAGGGGTCTGGGGGAAGCACATCTTCAAGGCTGGGGGAACAGAGGGGCACTCTGGACATCAGTTTGTGGACATCAGGGGTAGCAACTGCCAGACACTAGTAACAACCACCCCAGGAACAA
>NW_007280328.1:0-797 GCF_000164805.1 Carlito syrichta | reverse complement strand
CCTCCTCACACTCCACCCCAGACAGGAGGGACTTACCACCTTCATAATTTTAGAACAAGGGGGCTTCTCTAGGGAATGTTACCCATTCACTCAAGGTAGCTTATCACAGTGGATGAACCATAGATCTGAGTGGGAGTTTGCAAATTTTTCTTGGGCTTTCCTGGTGAATGGCGTGGGCTCCGAGACAATGATAAGGTCCTTGGTTACAGGCCATTTCCCGGTGCCTTTGGTCATTCCTTCATATGAAGTGGTGGATTCCAACACCAGCCATTTGGCAAGGAGCATAAGAGGACATGGAGGACTGCGTGGGAATGTTGTAGCCCATCCTGGAAGCAACACCACCGCTTCTGCCCACGTTCCACTGGTCAGAACCAACCATATAGTTGCACGTTTTACAGCTGCAAGGAGATCAACCAATGCATTCTAGCCATGCACCCAAGAGAAAAGGCCAGCTGCTTAGCCAGTCTCTGCCACATTCCATGTGACATGACTTTCAGCTGAAAGTCAAGCCATCTAAACTTGGTTTTGGGAATGTGCTCACTACTCATGCAAAGGGGTCTGGGGGAAGCACATCTTCAAGGCTGGGGGAACAGAGGGGCACTCTGGACATCAGTTTGTGGACATCAGGGGTAGCAACTGCCAGACACTAGTAACAACCACCCCAGGAACAAAACTCAGCTCAAAGCTGCAAAGCCTGCAACAGACTGCAGAAAAAAAAAGCATGTGCATGTCAGTGACCCCAGGAGTCCAACTCCTGGAATCCAAGGCAGTAAATAGAGTGAGCTCTTAGAGACAAA
>NW_007280327.1:0-568 GCF_000164805.1 Carlito syrichta | reverse complement strand
CTTCCAATATATCAATCAATATTTTTCTTCTTGTTTTTTGTCTCCCATTTTGCCTGGTCTCCTGGGGAATATATTTCCTTCCCTAGTACCTCCTGCTGCTGACCCTCTTCTTCCCTTCTCTCTTTTTTCCTTTGGTAGCTGCAATAATTCAATGTTATTTTGGGAAAGAAACCTAGCAAAGCCTCATCTTCCATGCTGAGCCACCTACTGGGTCTGGGAGGGGAAGGTCTGTCCTTGGGATGCTTTCTGGTCTTTTTCCCTCTTTAGTCTTTTTCTTCCCCTAACATACCCTTCCCTGTCCACCTTGCTTCCCCCAACATACCCTTCCCTGCCCACCTTGTTCTCCTTTTATTAAGAGTTCCCGTGTGTATTCTATTAGTGTGGGTGTGGAAGAGATGCTAAAAGCTACCCAGATTTCTGTTTTTGTTTTACATTTTGTGGTTCCTTCCTTTTCCTCCCCTTTCCAAGTGCAAAAAGGTCAGTGCAACCTCCATTAAATTTGGTATAAAACCACTCTCCAGAGCTGTGGTGTCAGAAAAATAAAATACATTGTTTCTTTAAAAAAAGA
>NW_007280326.1:0-449 GCF_000164805.1 Carlito syrichta | reverse complement strand
AAGTCACCACCCCCTGGACTGTGATCCTAGCATCAGTGTGATTCTGGCTGTCATGTGAGAAAGTCAGCAACTGGTGCTGACCTTTGTTTTTGTTTGGTTCTAGCAGTTCTGACAGAGGAGCTTCGAAATAGGGTTCCTGCCCCCACCAAAATGGGCTAGGAGATAGAACACACAGAAAAACAAATGATGCGCCTCCATATTACTCATTTCATTAGCAGACAAACTTTAAAGACTTCTGTGATGATTAATTTTATGTGTCCACTTGAGTAGGCTAAGGAATACCCAGATAACTGATAAAACATTATTTCTGGATATGTCTATGAGGGTGATTCTGGAGATTAACATCTGTATCAGTTGGCTGAGTAAAGAAGACACACTCTCCCCACTGTGGATGGGCATCGTCCAATCTGCTGAATGGAATAAAAAGATGGAGCAAGGGCGAATATACT
>NW_007280325.1:0-608 GCF_000164805.1 Carlito syrichta | reverse complement strand
AATCATGCAACCCTTGGCCCCCACACAAGAACCTGCTATCTACTACAAGAACCCAAGGCACTTCCCCTTATTTGCTCTCTCAAGCCATGAAAAACTGGCTTGGGAGCCTGCTCTGCCCTTCCCAGAAATCTTCATTATGTGAGTAATAAATGTTTTTTCACACTCTCTTGATATATGAGTGAAATCTAGATATCTGAACCAAACTTAAGTGGGTAGGTGATCCCATTCTTCTACAGTGGAAGCACAGATCAGCAAGTATTTATGTGGACCACACTTCTCAAGGTAGATATTTTAAAACATAACAAATATAGTGAAAGACTCCACACCCTCAAAGAAGACTGTATAAATGTATAACACAAACAAGAAATATAATGGCTCATTTTCTACAGCCTTGCCTACTAAATATAATTAGTTTTTCAAATATTTTATTGTCTGATAAGCCAAAAAGAGTAATAAAGATTGACTTAAATTGTCTTAATTTCTTTTTTCTAAATTTGTTTTATAATTTTGTGGTACAGTGAAGGGTTAGATATAAAAATATTTATTGTGAAGGTACCCTATTGCTTTTTTCTAAATTTGTTTTTATAATTTTGTGGTACAGTGAAGTG
>NW_007280324.1:0-715 GCF_000164805.1 Carlito syrichta | reverse complement strand
GTGCCAGTGAGAAATTCAAATCATGCAAACCTTGGCCCCCACACAAGAACTGCTATCTACAACAAGAACCCAAGGCACTTCCCATTATTTGCTCTCTCAAGCCATGAAAAACTGGCTTGGGAGCCTGCTCTGCCCTTCCCAGAAATCTTCATTATGTGAGTAATAAATGTTTTTTCACACTCTCTTGATATATGAGTGAAATCTAGATATCTGAACCAAACTTAAGTGGGTAGGTGATCCCATTCTTCTACAGTGGAAGCACAGATCAGCAAGTATTTATGTGGACCACACTTCTCAAGGTAGATATTTTAAAACATAACAAATATAGTGAAAGACTCCACACCCTCAAAGAAGACTGTATAAATGTATAACACAAACAAGAAATATAATGGCTCATTTTCTACAGCCTTGCCTACTAAATATAATTAGTTTTTCAAATATTTTATTGTCTGATAAGCCAAAAAGAGTAATAAAGATTGACTTAAATTGTCTTAATTTCTTTTTTCTAAATTTGTTTTATAATTTTGTGGTACAGTGAAGGGTTAGATATAAAATTATTTATTGTGAAGGTACCCTATTGCTTTTTTCTAAATTTGTTTTATAATTTTGTGGTACAGTGAAGTGTTAGGTATAAAAATATTTATTGTGAAGGTACCCTTATTGATGAGGTGTGCCCCCCCTTCCCCAGGCAGATATCAACTACCATTAATCCCAA
>NW_007280323.1:0-368 GCF_000164805.1 Carlito syrichta | reverse complement strand
TCAAATATTTTATTGTCTGATAAGCCAAAAAGAGTAATAAAGATTGACTTAAATTGTCTTAATTTCTTTTTTCTAAATTTGTTTTATAATTTTGTGGTACAGTGAAGGGTTAGATATAAAAATATTTATTGTGAAGGTACCCTATTGCTTTTTTCTAAATTTGTTTTATAATTTTGTGGTACAGTGAAGTGTTAGGTATAAAAATATTTATTGTGAAGGTACCCTTATTGATGAGGTGTGCCCCCCCTTCCCCAGGCAGATATCAACTACCATTAATCCCAACTCCCTGCCCGCCCCCCTTAGTTTCCCACCACTGTCAATCATTTTCTTACAGTGTTACGGTAGTTGTTCAAGGTCCACTTACGAGT
>NW_007280322.1:0-650 GCF_000164805.1 Carlito syrichta | reverse complement strand
AAACTGAGGTTTTATCCAGGGAGATGTGTAGGGAATCCTCTAGAAAATACCACTTGAATATTATAGAAGGAACTAGAAAAACCTCCACTCATGTCTTGATACAGGATGTCTCCACCACCCAGGAGACATTCACAGTCACCTCCCAGTCAATACTACACCAAGAGCAAGTCTGCTGCTGTCTCCAGGACCTGTTTCTGCCTGTATTTGGACCATGTGTGTGGGAATCACACTGTGTGACCTTGGGTATCAGCTGGTCCTCCAGGAACAGACACTGAGACAGACAGAACTATAAAATTTCATTGGGAGAAACAATAGTAAAGATAAAGAGGGAGGAGGCAGCATTGAGCAGGCAACATGGTGAGACAATACAGAACATCTGGCAACTTATCAAATTTTATAAGAACCCTATCGAGTTATTCTCAGATCAGGGTCCTCTTCAACTTTCAAAATGGTTGCACTGTAAGGAAAAAAGGGAATTTTTTGGTGATCTTATGTATTCCTATCTGTATTTCTTCTTCTATAATATATCTCATGAACAACTTTTTGATGAATACTTCTGTGTGTGGTTGCATCTGTGTGTTTGCATGTCCTAAAATATTGTTGTCTTAAGTTATCAGATAGAGATCTCAGAGTAAATTAGGTTCATTCTA
>NW_007280321.1:0-646 GCF_000164805.1 Carlito syrichta | reverse complement strand
TGGGTATCAGCTGGTCCTCCAGGAACCGACCCTGAGACAGACAGAACTATAAAATTTCATGGGAGAAAACAAATAGTAAAGATAAAGAGGGAGGGAGGCAGCATTGAGCAGGCAACATGGTGAGACAATACAGAACATCTGGCAACTTATCAAATTTTATAAGAACCCTATCGAGTTATTCTCAGATCAGGGTCCTCTTCAACTTTCAAAAAGGTTGTACTGTAAGGAAAAAAGGGGATTTTTTTGGTGATCTTATGTATTCCTATCTGTATTTCTTCTTCTATAATATATCTCATGAACAGCTTTTTGATGAATACTTCTGTGTGTGGTTGCATCTGTGTGTTTGCATGTCCTAAAATATTGTTGTCTTAAGTTATCAGATAGAGATTTCAGAGTAAATTAGGTTCATTCTAATAATTATCTTTTCTGTCTTTCTATGGCAAGATCTGAATTTTAATAGTAGAGACAGGGACTTTGGCTTTTCTTTTGAAACAGGGATTGGAAATCTCTGGGTCTAAATGGTTACACCCTAAGGTTTAGTCAATCATCCTGATGCAAAGACTTTCATTAAACCAGGGAAGTAATCATCCTCCCTGGGTATATAATCGAGTGAGTATATATTAAGGGTTTTAGTGCAACAAGGAAT
>NW_007280320.1:0-838 GCF_000164805.1 Carlito syrichta | reverse complement strand
TTACAGGCATAAGCCACCATGACCAGTCGTGAAATACCTTTGTGATAAAACCTACAAAAACTGCTCAAGGAAGTCCAAGAAGACACAAATAAATGAAAAAATATTCCACACTCATGGATAGGAAGAATCAACATTGTTAAGATATCCATCCTACCAGAGGCAATCTACAGATTCAGTGTAATACCCATTAAATTAATAACATCATTCTTTGGAGCCCTGGAAATGACAATACAGAACTACATATGGAAACATAAATGGACATGAATAGCCAAAACAAACCTTAGCAAAAGAAACAAAGCAGGAAGTATCACACTTCCAAACTTCAAACTTCACTAAAAGACTACAATAATCAAAACAGACTGTTATTGCTACAAGAACAGGCATATAGACCAATTGAACAGGCTAGAGAGTCCAGAAACAAAACTTCAATTTTTCAACCAATTCATCTTTGACAAAGCCTCCAACAACAACTACTGGGGACAGGAGAATCTATTCAGTAAATGATGCTGGGAAAATTGGATGACAAAGATGCAGAAGATTGAAACAGGACCCCTACCTGTCACCACACACAAAAGTCAACTCTAAATGAATCAAAGACCTAAACATAAAAACTCTAATTATAGGAACCTTAGAAAATGCAGGAGACACACTTATGAAGACTGGAACAGGCAGCCAATTCCTGATTATAACCCCAAGCGTCCAAATAAGATAGACAAGTAGGTCATCATCAAACTGAAAGCCTTCTGCAAGGCAAAAGAAAACATCAAGGGAGTGGGGAGACATCCACAGAATGGAAAAAGTATTTGCCAACTGTGTATCTGACAAAGGCCTAAAATGC
>NW_007280319.1:0-757 GCF_000164805.1 Carlito syrichta | reverse complement strand
AACCCCCAAAATGAAAATATTGAAAGATTTTTTCTCCCAGTTCCCAGTCTTTGCTCAGAGCAGAGTCCTGTCAAAGGAGTCAGGTTTTACAAGCTGATAGCGATACACTAAACTTGGATAGGCTAATCTTACATTACAGAGCCTCAGTTTTCTCACACATGGAATGAAAATGATAAAACAGACGTTCTCTCAAAACTCCCTAGTTATAATAAAGCTTCAATGCTAGGAATTAGTTGCAAGTAACTACTACTGCAGGCTTAGGGGAAAGATAAGGCAAAAAGTAGGTGGCTAGGAACAATGAGTTCTGTATGTACTTGTCTTGTGTACAAGGGGCATTCAAAATAATTTCCCTGGGAGGAAGATCAAACTGCTCCGGCACTTACAGACACTGTTTGGTTTCAAGTATCTAGCTGAATATTAGTGTTAGAGGCTTATTGATTGCAACAAACTTAAGAAAGTGCTGTTTCTAAAATAAGAGGAGCTTATTATTACTCTCATTGGTTTTTCCATTACTTTCTTGTTTCCTATAGAAAACTTCCAAAGTCCATCTTCACTTGGAACTGCAAATTCTATACAGCTTCCTCTTCCTTTGGTGAGCAATGTGGCTTCCCTAACAGAAAGCGTCTGCAACTTCTCCAGAGTCCCTGCTTCAGTCATCAGTTCAGCATGGCTATTGCCAACTGTCTCTGGCACCTCTTTCCACTCTTTCAACTTTACCAACATTCTAGCACAGTTATGCTGTCTGGGGTTGCTGCTG
>NW_007280318.1:0-651 GCF_000164805.1 Carlito syrichta | reverse complement strand
TGATACAGGTATACAATAAGAAATTATCAAATCAGGGTAATTAGCATATTTATTGCCTCAAATATGTAGCATTTCTTCCTACTGCGGACATTCAAAACCCTCTTCGAACTTTCTGAAAATATACAATGAATATTTATAAAATAAAGTAAAAGAAAGCTAAAATTTTGTGAGACACTTCACTGGGTACATTCACACTGAAATAGCGCATAGTTTTGTTCAGTGCTATGTAACTTCCCATATGACTGTTCATTAGACTACATAGGCTGGGATTCAAATCACCAAATAATTGTTCACAGATTATAAGCAAAATACTTACACATTCACACTGAAATAGTGCATTTTTTATTCAATACTATGTAACTTCCCATATGGGTGTTCATACAAGCCATATTTACCCTACGATTGGCTCACAAACACAACATGATAGCTAGATGGTAGAGACAAGACCCATGCCCTTTATTTAGCCAGTTATTCTGGATCAGAAAGTTCCCCACGGAGTTGTATTTAGGAACCCGGGGAACTGCTTTCCTTCCCGGTGCTTCTGCCCTCCAGCAACTGCACCAATGGTAACTTGCTCACCGGTGTTCTTGTGCCCTGGAAAACACATACACAAACCTACAACCGGCCACTGAGCTCCGGGAAAGAGCAGGG
>NW_007280317.1:0-819 GCF_000164805.1 Carlito syrichta | reverse complement strand
AAACAATACATCATCATCCCTGCTTCACAGAAAATGAAAAAGACAGAGATTACGTCAGTAGGAAATAGAACTGGAGGTTAAGCTTAGCTCTGTTTCTAAAGTGATCAACTTTTTAATAAATAATACTCCAAAAGTTAGTTGCTGCTGGGTATCCCTGAGATATTTTTAAAATATCTGAACAAAAATATCATTTGAATAATTGTTGCCATTATTTCACTGAATTATACTTACCCTTCATTTATTTTTACAAAACTCAGAATTATTTCATTTCTGGCTTGTCAGAAAAATATGATCCTCTTGTCATAATCCATCTATCTCTTAGCAAATCATCACAGATGGAGTGAAAGCCCATTATCAGCCAGGCGTGAGCTTGGTGCTGGCTATGATGCCTGCTGGCTAGTGACATTCCACGGGTTGGTCAGCCTGGAGTCTCAGTTTCATCATCTGTGATATGAAGTGAAGACCACTGGGCTTTTGCCTTTGTAGCAAGGATAAAGTGAAGTAGCATTTCGCTTGTGCTGGCCTGTTCCTGGCGCAGGGAGCCCACCTGCCACATCCTGTTCTGCGTCTTCCTTCTGAGTTCGTGCTCTGATCGGGTCATGCACTTGGCTCTCTGGGCTCCATTCCTGAGACAGCATCTCATACTGTTTTGTGAGTCCACGAGCTTTCCCTGCTCAAGTCGCTCTTTCTCTTTGGCTGCCTGCCTCTGATGTCACAAAGGCTCTGGGTCCTCTGGTCCTCTCAGCCATCCCAACACAGACCTGCCACCTAGCTGCCCTGTAGCGGGGGTCCCAGCAGGCTCTGGCAAAATCAGGAACC
>NW_007280316.1:0-699 GCF_000164805.1 Carlito syrichta | reverse complement strand
CACGAGCTTTCCCTGCTCAAGTCGCTCTTTCTCTTTGGCTGCCTGCCTCTGATGTCACAAAGGCTCTGGGTCCTCTGGTCCTCTCAGCCATCCCAACACAGACCTGCCACCTAGCTGCCCTGTAGCGGGGGTCCCAGCAGGCTCTGGCAAAATCAGGAACCCCCTCAGCCTCATTCCATAATCACCTCACAGCCTTGAGGTCGTGAAGTTTCTTCCCTTTTAAAAATAATTTGGGAGTCATTATGTATCATGTTTCTTTAAATATAAACAGAGAACAGTGGTGTTGATGAAGAAAATGGTCCAGGGCAAGCATTTTCTTTTATGAACCCCTGGGAGTCACATGGATTTTAGGGCAATGATACTGTGACCAGGATGCCTCATGTGATGCCTTGAAAGGGTCTGGGCAGGCAGCCTAGAATCAGACACGTTAATGTCTGTGGGAAAATATGCAGACATTTGCACTAAGTGGGAAGGGGCTTTCATAAGTAGCTTCATGTTGGCTCAGCACATGGGTGTTCCTGATCAATTGCAGTAAAGCTTCAGTTGTCAAAGATGATTGGATTTGGGAATTAGAGATAAGTGACCATGGGCCTATGGCAACTCACTTTCATAGATACTAATACAATAAATTACTGTTAGATTACCATTGACATTTGCCCAAGAGCACAGAAAAACACACAAAAGAGAAGTTAAACAATG
>NW_007280315.1:0-640 GCF_000164805.1 Carlito syrichta | reverse complement strand
GTTGATGAAGAAAATGGTCCAGGGCAAGCATTTTCTTCTATGAACCCCTGGGAGTCACATGGATTTTAGGGCAATGATACTGTGACCAGGATGCCTCATGTGATGCCTTGAAAGGGTCTGGGCAGGCAGCCTAGAATCAGACACGTTAATGTCTGTGGGAAAATATGCAGACATTTGCACTAAGTGGGAAGGGGCTTTCATAAGTAGCTTCATGTTGGCTCAGCACATGGGTGTTCCTGATCAATTGCAGTAAAGCTTCAGTTGTCAAAGATGATTGGATTTGGGAATTAGAGATAAGTGACCATGGGCCTATGGCAACTCACTTTCATAGATACTAATACAATAAATTACTGTTAGATTACCATTGACATTTGCCCAAGAGCACAGAAAAACACACAAAAGAGAAGTTAAACAATGATTAAGTTGAAGTAGCTAAGGGGGAATATTCATGAGCCTGTTACATCCATGTGCTGTGCACTTCTACCCATTCAAAAAGTAACACATATGTAACGTGTATGACATGCCTGTTCCTCTTATTTAAAACTTAGTATCCAACAGTAAGGTCATTGGATTGGATCAACATTAAACTTTGCCAAATAACTAAATCATAGGCTAATAGACCTCACACAGTAAAACTTAA
>NW_007280314.1:0-433 GCF_000164805.1 Carlito syrichta | reverse complement strand
TGTTATTTGAAAAAATTCTTTCATTTTATATATCTACCCCAGGAAGATTTTAGGATACATTAATTTCAATATTCTTTAAAATTAAAATGATTAAGTCTAGGCTTATTAATTATCTATTACCATATATGCATTCTGGAGCAAAGCCACCCAAAACTCAGGTGATTTTTCTGGAGCAAAACCACCCAAAACTCAGGAAAAATCACTCAGTTCCATGGTCCGTGGTCCTCCTGGGATCTGTAAGCCTTTCTGAGCAGGTTCTTCAAAGGCCACTGCCAGAGGCACGGACAGCCACGCCAATGAGTGAGTAAGCATCCTTCATGCTGTAGGACAAACTATGAGCACTGCATTTCCTTGGCTAGAGTTAGTCACGTGGCCGAACCAAAGTTCAAGCACAAGAGAGCATGCTTGCCCTTTTTAATGGGAGGAACTGCGG
>NW_007280313.1:0-687 GCF_000164805.1 Carlito syrichta | reverse complement strand
AGCTCCTGCTTTCTTACTTTTGATAAGATTCTTTTGGCTATTCATGATTGTTTATGGTTTCGTATGAATAATTTTTTTGTAATTTCCAGGTCTAAGAAGAATGATGTTAACTTTATGGGTATTTCATTGATTCTGTAGATTGACTAAAAGTGTAATTTTTACATTACATGAGGTAAGTAATGTCAGGGTAACAAGCACATCAAATTGTCATTCATGACAACAGCCTCAGAACTTTGACATAATGTGAGGGACCTCGACTACAGAGGAATCCTAAGTTTTCTAGCACTTGTGTACAGTTCTCTGTCAAATGCAATAGACATGGTGGATTTCATTCCCAAGAAGTGAAGAGAAGCATGTGTTCCGACGTATTCAAAATTTTTTTCAGGGAGAAGAACAAGTTTATAGTGAGTTCCTTTTGAATTTGTTATAAGTTTTAACACTTATCTTGGTGTTATGTAGGTGTTTATATCACTGTTTTCAGTAACTTTGGATAAAGATTAATCGTTAAGGTTTTTCTTAAATCAATAGTTAAAACTCTAAGTTAACACTTACAGTCTAGGTTTTCACTGAACTCATAATATACTAATCAGACACTTCTATGATAAATTAGCTAAAGACACAAAGGAACCTTGGGGACCTGGGAAACACTACTAAAACTTCTTTTGATTTCTTTTCAGAAATATACAT
>NW_007280312.1:0-593 GCF_000164805.1 Carlito syrichta | reverse complement strand
CGAGGTAGAGTTTTATTATTACGGTCACGGAGTCCTGTGGAGCTTGGTTATAGCACAACCACGAATATTTTAGCACTATCTTCAATTTACAACCCTTTGGATGTTTTTAGTATTGTGTAACAGCCTTTCCACAGTTTTTCCTACAGGATTTGAACATTGCTTTTGCTAATATCATAATCAATTTTCCAGAATTTTCAAATATCTAAATTTTTATACTAAAGTAGAGCACAAATACTTACTACTATGTAAGTCTCCATGTTATTTTGGTTTATACATAGTGGGCCCCAAATTCTTTTTTTTCTATGTGCCTCATTTTAAATGCTTTGTGATTAAATATATCAGATTAATTGGGTACCTTGTTGCAGAGTACAGTATTTTGTCTTAGGTAGAGAAAATACTAGGGGATTCAATGAAAATAGTCTATTAAAAATATAACGGGCTAAAATATAAAGGGAATGTGATGTTATATTTCTTTCAAATATATAAGGGAAACTTTCTCTAAGGATTGCACATTTGTAACATTTCATCAAAATTAACAAGCACAAAATACAGAGTGCACCAAGAAAATGTACACAAATTTTCAGAATAGAAAA
>NW_007280311.1:0-625 GCF_000164805.1 Carlito syrichta | reverse complement strand
CAAAGAGCAAAATGGGAAAATCTCTGCCCCGTGGTACTTGCATTCAAGTAGATATTACCCATTTCCTTAAATATTAGCACAGATTGTTAGATACACAGTAAATTTACTAACAACTTTTCAGGAAAAGAACAAAAAAGAGAACACCACCACACTAAATGTAAACTTTATATGAAAGCATTTCTGTTTCACGGTGTTTAGTTATGAGAAATGTTACTACTGAGAAATATAGTACAATATTCTTATTAATTGTATTGTTTCTGATATTATATATATTTGTTTGTCACTTTATTTTTTTAGGTCTCTCTCTTGTAAAAGGTTGAATTGTGCTATTTGATTCATTCTGAGGCTTTTTCTTCCAAGAAGTATTTAACTCAACTGTTATGATAACTGGTGTTCTTGTTCTTTCTGTCATTTTGTTTTAGGCTTGCTGTTTTGTAAGTCTTTTTCTGTCTTCTATTTCTTAAACTCCGTGTACTATATTGTATTTGAATTTTTTAGTAATTTAAGTCTTACTGGCTTTATAAAAAACATTCTTTAGCCTATTTTCTCTATCAACATCAAAAAATAAAATAATCTCTATTAATTTCCTTCCATGTCAAAGAAACAAAGTAGCATGACTGTATGT
>NW_007280310.1:0-559 GCF_000164805.1 Carlito syrichta | reverse complement strand
CAACCTTGACTTGCTGGGCTCCAGTGATCCTTTCAAGTCACCCCTCCGAGTATCCAGAATTACAGATGCACACTACCACACCCAGCTAATATTTTGACTAATTTTAGAGATGAGCTCTCGCTTCCCAGGCAGGTCTAGAACCCGTGGGCTCAAGCAATCCATTCACCTCAGCCTCCCAAAGGCACGGGATTACAGGGTGTCAACCAAGCCCGGAGAGATTGATTTTTTAAGAATACTATAATACTCCAATGATAACTCCTTTTCCTTTGAATACATTGGAATACATGGTATAATTCTGCCTTCAAAATTGACAAGTAAAGTGTTTCTTACATAAATTCTGAATGTTTTATTCTGCCTAAATTGAAACTAGTTGAGATTCCAGATCTATATCATTCGTAGAAAACTGAACCATGAGATTCAGTGCACCTAAGTGCTAATCAGAAGGCAGAATGCATAAGAAATCTTAAAAGTTTTAGAAACTAAAACAGTATCTAATTTAATACAGATTTTTCCATTCTTAAAATTTGTGTACATTTTCTTGGTGCACTCTGTATTTCTG
>NW_007280309.1:0-651 GCF_000164805.1 Carlito syrichta | reverse complement strand
ACAGGTGCACACTACCACACCCAGCTAATATTTTGACTAATTTTAGAGATGAGCTCCCGCTTCCCAGGCAGGTCTAGAACCCGTGGGCTCAAGCAATCCATTCACCTCAGCCTCCCAAAGGCACGGGATTACAGGGTGTCAACCAAGCCCGGAGAGATTGATTTTTTAAGAATACTATAATACTCCAATGATAACTCCTTTTCCTTTGAATACATTGGAATACATGGTATAATTCTGCCTTCAAAATTGACAAGTAAAGTGTTTCTTACATAAATTCTGAATGTTTTATTCTGCCTAAATTGAAACTAGTTGAGATTCCAGATCTATATCATTCGTAGAAAACTGAACCATGAGATTCAGTGCACCTAAGTGCTAATCAGAAGGCAGAATGCATAAGAAATCTTAAAAGTTTTAGAAACTAAAACAGTATCTAATTTAATACAGATTTTTCCATTCTTAAAATTTGTGTACATTTTCTTGGTGCACTCTGTATTTTCTGCTTGTTAATTTTGATCACGTGTTACAGATGTGCAATTCTTAGAAAAATGTTTCCCTTATATATTTGAAGGAAATATAAAATCACATTCCCTTTATATTTTAACCCAATTTATATTTTTAAAGAGTATTTCCATTGAATCACCTAGTATTTTC
>NW_007280308.1:0-876 GCF_000164805.1 Carlito syrichta | reverse complement strand
AGGGGGTATGTGGTATTTCAAAGTGGTTTCATTTGCCTTTCTTGATGATGAATGAGGCTGAGCACTTTTCCTGTGTCTGTTGGCTACCCGTATCTCTTCTTATGAAAAGTGTCCAATCACATATATTGCACACTTTTCAAGGAGAATGTTTGTCTGATTTTTCTGAGTGTTTGAGTTTCTTGGAGATCCTAGAAGTCACACCTTTTTACGGATATATAGGTGGAAAATCGTTTTTACCATTCTGTTGGCTGTATCCCTGCTCTTCTGATGGTTTCTTTTGTTTTGCAGAAGTATATTAATTTGATGACATCTCACTTGTCTAACTTACTTCTTAAGGCATGGGTATTTAAGGCTCTGAAGAGGACTTAGTTTCTGGTTCCAGTTTCCCTAATGGTGTCTCCTGCGTTTTCTAAGATAATTATAATTTGGTCTTTTACGTTTAGGTCTTTGATCTCTTTAGAGGTAATGTGTATGGTGATAGATAGGGGTCTCAGCACCATTTATTGAAAATGTTCTCCATTCACCAGTGGGTCTTGGAGGTTATTTTCAAAGATGAGTTGGTTGAGAGTTTGAAGATTTCATTCTCTGTCCTGATCCATTGGCCTGTGGACCTATTCTTGTACTAATACCCGGCTGAGTTGATTGCTGTAAACATATAATAAAGTTTGAAGTATGGAACTGCGATAGCTCCTGCTTTGTTTCCTTTGATAAGATTCTTTTGGATATTCATGATTGTTTATGATTTCATATGAATTCTTTATTGCAATTTCCAGGTCTGTGAAGAATGATGTATATTTAATGGTTATTTCTGTAGATCGACAAAAAGGCTAATTTTTACATTAAAAGAGGTCAGTAAAGTCAGGGAAACAAGCATGG
>NW_007280307.1:0-718 GCF_000164805.1 Carlito syrichta | reverse complement strand
CAGGCTGGTAAGGATTTGAGAAAAAATAAATGCTTCTACACTGCATGTGGACTGAAAAGTAGAGAAACATCTTTGGAAAACAGTGTGGTGGTTTCTATGGGACAAGATATTGACCTACCATGTGACTCAGTAATTCCCCTGTAGAGAATATACCTGGAGGAACTCAAATCATTTTACCGAAAAGATAGCTGCCCAGGTATGTTTTTTGCAGCTCTAATCACAATTGCAAAAAATATGGTACCAAACATGTTGCCCATCAAAGCTGGAATGGATAAAATATATGTGGTATATACACAGTAGAATTTTATCCAGCCATAAAAAAGGACAGATATAAAAATTTAGCAAAAGGTTTGATGTATATGAGGTAGGTCATTTTCAGTGATTTATCACAGAAACAACGAACAGAGTTCCATATGTTCTCACTCATGAGCTGAACTTCATCAATTGTAGTGCTGTGTGAAAGTGATTGACTGTCGTGGAAAACTGTTTAGGGGGAGGGTGAGATTTGCAGTGAAGGGATACTGCTAAGGAAGCAAGGGGCATACCTCATCAACCATGACCCTTCATAATCAATGTTTGTATTTCTAACTCTGAATTGTACCCCACATTTAAAAAAATTTAAATAAATAAATAAGTTTAAAAAATAAATAAATAAATGAAAGCTGTAAAACATGCAACTGACTTTACCTGTATATTCTCTTTTTTTTTACTTTAAAAA
>NW_007280306.1:0-453 GCF_000164805.1 Carlito syrichta | reverse complement strand
TTATGCAGGGAACCTCGTTGATAAAGGTATGCCACTCCATTAGTTAGCAGTATCCCTAAAACTATCAATCTCACCCATCCTCCTAAACAGTTTTCCACTATTGCCAATCACTTTCTTACAGCACTATAAGTGATCACGTTCAGTTCATGAGAGTGAAATATGGAACTCTGTTCTTTGTTTCTGTGATAAATCACTGAAATTGACCTACCTCATATCCATCAAACTTTCTGCAAAATCCTTCTATCTGTCCTTTTTTTATGGCTGCATAACATTCCACTGTATATATACCACTTTTATTTTATCCTTTCCAGCTTTGATGGGTAACATGGTTGGTACCATGTTTTATTGCAATTGTAATTAGAGCTGCCAAAAACATACTGATTCTGGTATCCTTTTCGTGAAATGATTTGAGTTCGTCCATGTATATTCTCAACAGGGGAATTATTGTGGCAC
>NW_007280305.1:0-361 GCF_000164805.1 Carlito syrichta | reverse complement strand
ACATTCCACTGTATATATACCACTTTTATTTTATCCTTTCCAGCTTTGATGGGTAACATGGTTGGTACCATGTTTTATTGCAATTGTAATTAGAGCTGCCAAAAACATACTGATTCTGGTATCCTTTTCGTGAAATGATTTGAGTTCGTCCATGTATATTCTCAACAGGGGAATTATTGTGGCACATGGTAGCTAAATGTCTTTTCCCTTTCGAAGCCACCACACTGTTTTCCAAATGTTTTGCTCTACTTTTCAGTCCACATGCGGTGTAGAAGCATTTTGTCTTCCCAAATCCTTACCTGCATCTCTTGTTGTTTGTTCTATTAATGATGGCCAGTCTTACAAGGGGTATGTGGTATTT
>NW_007280304.1:0-651 GCF_000164805.1 Carlito syrichta | reverse complement strand
CTCGGCCTCCCATAGTGCTGGGATTCAATGCAGGAACCACTGAATCTGGCTTATTATTTTATTTCATTTTACCTTATAATTTTCTAGAGATAGAGTTTTGCTGTGAGGACCAGGCTTGTTTCAAACTCCTGGCCTTAAGCATTTCTCCCTCTTGGCCTCCCAAATTGCTGGGATGACAGGCAGGAACTACTAAGTTGGCTAATTATTTTATTTTATTTTATTTTACTTCATTTTATTTCACTTATTTATTTATTTTAAGTTTATTTTACTTTACTATTTTATTTTTTTAATTTGTAAGACAGCTTTTTGCTATGAGGTTCAGGCTAGTCTCAAACTCCTGGCTTCCAGGGATCCTCCCACCTCAGCCTCCAAACAGGCAGAAACTACTAAGTCTGGCTAATTATTTTATTTTATTTTAATCTTTATTATATTTTTTTATTATGTAGAGACAGGGTTTTACTACGAGGTCCAGTCTAGTCTCAAACTCCTGGTCTCAAGCGATGCTCACACCTTGGCCTCCCAAAGTGTTGAGAATACAGGCAGAAACCATTAAGTCTGGCTAATTTCTTCTTTTATCTTATTTTAATTTATTTTATTTCAATTAATTTTACTTTGCTATTTTACTTTTTTATTTTGTAGAACCTGACTTTT
>NW_007280303.1:0-583 GCF_000164805.1 Carlito syrichta | reverse complement strand
GTTTGTTTGTTTGTTTATTTAAGGCTATGTACAGTTTGAAATAAAAGGCTCTAGATCAGGGGCTAGAAAATTGTGGCCCAAGGGTGAGATCTAGTCCAGGTCCTGTTTTTCTACAGTTCTCAAGGTAAGAATAGTTTTTACATCTTTAATGTGTTGTAAACTAAACAACATACAACATAAACAGTAAAGAAGAATATGCAACAGACAGAATGCTGTTAATATATGTGGCCTGCAAATCCTAAAATCCAAAGTCTGTCTAGGTTTATATAAAAAATAGTTGACTAGTTGTGGTCTAGATACACTAAACCACTTGCAAACATGTTAACATTCATTAGAAGTCTTTCCTGACCAAGAACAATTATTAGGAGGACCCTAAAGCAAGCATCCTCAGCAATTTAATAGCTAGACTCACTATTCACAAGTCATGATAAGGCCTTGAGAACTCTGACAGGTTGATTGTTTTTGGGTTAGAGTGTGAGCTACGTTAACCTCACTTTAGACTTGCATTCCTACTGGCCTTGATACAATTTTGGCTGTCTCTGCTTGAGTCTCTCTGAGTCAGAGTCAACTATAAGCATCAGGC
>NW_007280302.1:0-832 GCF_000164805.1 Carlito syrichta | reverse complement strand
CTGACACTGTGAAACCAAGATGCTCTCTGTGCATTTGCAAGGACTTTGCCCAACTCCCATTTTCCTCCACATGTCCCTGGAATGTGGCTTTCCACAGTATGCCATGCTCTCCCCCATTGTCCTTCCTCATTGAGAATCCCTAACCTTATTTATTTGTTTGTTTGTTTGTTTATTTAAGGCTATGTACAGTTTGAAATAAAAGGCTCTAGATCAGGGGCTAGAAAATTGTGGCCCAAGGGTGAGATCTAGTCCAGGTCCTGTTTTTCTACAGTTCTCAAGGTACGAATAGTTTTTACATCTTTAATGTGTTGTAAACTAAACAACATACAACATAAACAGTAAAGAAGAATATGCAACAGACAGAATGCTGTTAATATATGTGGCCTGCAAATCCTAAAATCCAAAGTCTGTCTAGGTTTATATAAAAAATAGTTGACTAGTTGTGGTCTAGATACACTAAACCACTTGCAAACATGTTAACATTCATTAGAAGTTTTTCCTGACCAAGAACAATTATTAGGAGGACCCTAAAGCAAGCATCCTCAGCAATTTAATAGCTAGACTCACTATTCACAAGTCATGATAAGGCCTTGAGAACTCTGACAGGTTGATTGTTTTTGGGTTAGAGTGTGAGCTACGTTAACCTCACTTTAGACTTGCATTCCTACTGGCCTTGATACAATTTTGGCTGTCTCTGCTTGAGTCTCTCTGAGTCAGAGTCAACCATAAGCATCAGGCTGCCTGGAATCTCTTACTTTACCCTATCCTCTCTTCTTCTTCCTCATCCTCTCCAAAATAGTTTATTTATAGTGATAAAAAATAAGCACATTTT
>NW_007280301.1:0-690 GCF_000164805.1 Carlito syrichta | reverse complement strand
AACAACATACAACATAAACAGTAAAGAAGAATATGCAACAGACAGAATGCTGTTAATATATGTGGCCTGCAAATCCTAAAATCCAAAGTCTGTCTAGGTTTATATAAAAAATAGTTGACTAGTTGTGGTCTAGATACACTAAACCACTTGCAAACATGTTAACATTCATTAGAAGTTTTTCCTGACCAAGAACAATTATTAGGAGGACCCTAAAGCAAGCATCCTCAGCAATTTAATAGCTAGACTCACTATTCACAAGTCATGATAAGGCCTTGAGAACTCTGACAGGTTGATTGTTTTTGGGTTAGAGTGTGAGCTACGTTAACCTCACTTTAGACTTGCATTCCTACTGGCCTTGATACAATTTTGGCTGTCTCTGCTTGAGTCTCTCTGAGTCAGAGTCAACTATAAGCATCAGGCTGCCTGGAATCTCTTACTTTACCCTATCCCCTCTTCTTCTTCCTCATCCTCTCCAAAATAAGTTTATTTATAGTGATAAAAAATAAGCACATTTTCTTATCACTCGCCTCTTCTGTAGAACTCTTCCTATAGGCTGGGGGTCTTCATTATATTGATAGCTTTTGATAAATGCAATCAGTGTGATTCTGTTACCCATACCCTAGAATATTTTATTATTACTATTAATTATTATTACTATTATTTTAATTTCAATACCTTTTGAGGATACAA
>NW_007280300.1:0-756 GCF_000164805.1 Carlito syrichta | reverse complement strand
GGTAACAAGCAACAAACCCAGGCGTCAAGTCATTCATAAGGAGAAATAAAAAATTGAGGAGGGACAAGAGGAAAATAGGAAGGAACTGATTACAGAAATAACAGCAGTAAAGAATACTGTGATGGAAATAAATAACAAACTAATTAGCATGGAAAACAGAGTTCGAAGACCAAAACACAGAACTAACCCAAACTGTCAAAAACATAGAAAAGAAGCTCAAAAATCAGAACAAAACCTTCAGGTGATGAATGATTACTTCAAGAGACCCAATCTAAGAGTAAATGGCCTTCCTGAGGCAGAGAGAGAGTTAGAGGTCACATTGGAACAAACATTCCTTGAAATCAACCAAGAAAATTTCCCTCATCTCATCACTGATGCAAAAATTCAAGCACAAGAAATTCAGAGAACCCCTGCAATACAACAAATGAGAAGACCAACTCCCAGATACATAATAATTCGCCTAAAGAAAGTAGCTATAAAAGAAAAAATCCTAAAGGAAGCAAGAGAAAAAGGGCAGACTACCTACCAGGGAAGACCAATTAGAATAGCAGCAGATTTATCCACAGAAACCCTTCAAGCTAGTAGAGCCTGGAGCCCTATCTTCAAAGTTCTAAAAGATAAACAATTTCAACCAAGAATAACCTACCCAGCCAAACTAATCTTCATTAGTGAGGGAGAATTAAAATCTTTCCCAGATATCCAAACCCTAAAAACTTACGTTGCCACCACAACACCTCTAAAAGAAACACTTAAGAA
>NW_007280299.1:0-547 GCF_000164805.1 Carlito syrichta | reverse complement strand
TGAGGCAGAGAGAGAGTTAGAGGTCACATTGGAACAAACATTCCTTGAAATCAACCAAGAAAATTTCCCTCATCTCATCACTGATGCAAAAATTCAAGCACAAGAAATTCAGAGAACCCCTGCAATACAACAAATGAGAAGACCAACTCCCAGATACATAATAATTCGCCTAAAGAAAGTAGCTATAAAAGAAAAAATCCTAAAGGAAGCAAGAGAAAAAGGGCAGACTACCTACCAGGGAAGACCAATTAGAATAGCAGCAGATTTATCCACAGAAACCCTTCAAGCTAGTAGAGCCTGGAGCCCTATCTTCAAAGTTCTAAAAGATAAACAATTTCAACCAAGAATAACCTACCCAGCCAAACTAATCTTCATTAGTGAGGGAGAATTAAAATCTTTCCCAGATATCCAAACCCTAAAAACTTATGTTGCCACCACACCACCTCTAAAAGAAACACTTAAGAAAGTACTGAACACAGAAGAAAAGGAAAAACAATAACATTCTTCACAAGAGTACAGGCAAAAGATTAAAAACACAAATGAGCCA
>NW_007280298.1:0-669 GCF_000164805.1 Carlito syrichta | reverse complement strand
GTGAGGAAACAAAAGAAATGTTTCACATTGATCTGTTTTGGAAACTTAAAATATATATAGTTTTAATAGTTACATTTTGTTTTATTTTGCTTAAAAGAATCTATGCAATCTAATCTTACAAATGCATACTAATGTGTATGTGGAGGAAGGGCAGGGCTGTCAGTAGTTTTAGAGACTTTAAATAAGGATTTTCCCATTAAAGTTTTGATATCTAGACATACTAAAAAAATGAACTTGACATCATCTAAGTAATTCATGAAATAGCCTTAAAATTTGATTGTAATATCTTCTTAAAATGACACTTTGTTTATGAATAAAATAAATAAAAGCATAGTGAACATTTTAATTTGCAAGAAGTCTCTGATTCCTAGTACCCTATCCCCTACTTTATTCAAATTTTGAAAACTACAAGAGACAGTAAAGCTTCCCATTCATCATCCTATTTCAAAAGAGAACAAATCCAGACCCCAGATCAAGGAAGAATAGAGATCTGAGCAAACATCAGAAGAGAAAACCTCTCCCACTGACACTGAATAACAGAACTAAAGAGAAAGAAAAAAAAGAGATCTGTCACAAATGAGGAAAAGCCAAAGGAAGACCTTAGGCAATTTCAAGTGTACCAAAAATAAAAGTCCTGAAAAATCAGACTTTGGTGCCCAAACAGAGGAG
>NW_007280297.1:0-341 GCF_000164805.1 Carlito syrichta | reverse complement strand
CAAAACAGAGGAAGTCACCAAAGACTGTCCCCAGAATATGACAGGGATTAGGGAATGAATGGAAAGAGTGAATAGGATTCAAGCAAGACAACATGACATGCAACACTGAAAGAACTTGTAACAGAGATTTTGGCAATAAAAAAATTTCACCCAGGAAATAAATAACAAGATGACAAGCATGGAAAGCAGAATTAATCTAGCTGATGAAAGAATCTCAGAACTTAAAGATGAGAACACGGAATTAACCCAATCTGTAAAAAACATAGATAGAAGACTCGGAAAGAAAGAACAAAGCCTACAAGACATGTGTGATCATTTCAAAAGGCCAAACCTATGCCTGA
>NW_007280296.1:0-674 GCF_000164805.1 Carlito syrichta | reverse complement strand
TTGAGCTGGAACTCTCTGCTGCCATATTTAGTTGTTTTTTTTCTGAAGCCTTCTTTGGGCTGAGGTCGTGAGGACAGACCACAGAGTCAGTGAAGGGAAAGAGGAGGAAGTTGGTGGCATGCTATCCTTCACTGAAATGTTCCATTCTCAAATAGACCCTCAGTGAGTCTACTCTGAGGCCCCTCTGTTTGACTTCCAATTTGCAGCACCACTGACTGCCCTTGACCTCAGTCCCTGTGGGGGACTGAGGCTGTGTTTCCTCTCATGTCTTTGGGAACCTGAATGGGAAAATGGAGCTGTTAGTATTTAGGAAATCCATACTTTTAAGAAGTCTATTTTAAGAAGTGATCAATTTAAAGGGACAAAAAAGCCTTCACTTTAGAAGTCACACCTAATAATAAGAATGAAATAGCTGAATGCCAACACATTGATATGAAATGGCAAATGGCTTTTCCAAAATATCAAGTCATTTATATATTGCTAAATTCAGTCTTAGTGTTTTGGCTCTCCCAAAAGGATTTATCAAAAGAGCCAAATATCATCAAGCAATCCAGCAAGATCAAAATTATTATTTGCATGCTATGTAGATTTCACAGAATAAAATTATTTAGGATGATTTAAAATTCATCCATTTAGATAATTAAGAGATCTCAATTAATTAAATATCCACCTGG
>NW_007280295.1:0-666 GCF_000164805.1 Carlito syrichta | reverse complement strand
TCGTGAGGACAGACCACAGAGTCAGTGAAGGGAAAGAGGAGGAAGTTGGTGGCATGCTATCCTTCACTGAAATGTTCCATTCTCAAATAGACCCTCAGTGAGTCTACTCTGAGGCCCCTCTGTTTGACTTCCAATTTGCAGCACCACTGACTGCCCTTGACCTCAGTCCCTGTGGGGGACTGAGGCTGTGTTTCCTCTCATGTCTTTGGGAACCTGAATGGGAAAATGGAGCTGTTAGTATTTAGGAAATCCATACTTTTAAGAAGTCTATTTTAAGAAGTGATCAATTTAAAGGGACAAAAAAGCCTTCACTTTAGAAGTCACACCTAATAATAAGAATGAAATAGCTGAATGCCAACACATTGATATGAAATGGCAAATGGCTTTTCCAAAATATCGAGTCATTTATATATTGCTAAATTCAGTCTTAGTGTTTTGGCTCTCCCAAAAGGATTTATCAAAAGAGCCAAATATCATCAAGCAATCCAGCAAGATCAAAATTATTATTTGCATGCTATGTAGATTTCACAGAATAAAATTATTTAGGATGATTTAAAATTCATCCATTTAGATAATTAAGAGATCTCAATTAATTAAATATCCACCTGGCTCAGTCATAATAATTCCCAGCTGGGTGTCTCCTTTGGGCTGGGTGTCTCCTTTGCG
>NW_007280294.1:0-706 GCF_000164805.1 Carlito syrichta | reverse complement strand
CATGTCTTTGGGAACCTGAATGGGAAAATGGAGCTGTTAGTATTTAGGAAATCCATACTTTTAAGAAGTCTATTTTAAGAAGTGATCAATTTAAAGGGACAAAAAAGCCTTCACTTTAGAAGTCACACCTAATAATAAGAATGAAATAGCTGAATGCCAACACATTGATATGAAATGGCAAATGGCTTTTCCAAAATATCGAGTCATTTATATATTGCTAAATTCAGTCTTAGTGTTTTGGCTCTCCCAAAAGGATTTATCAAAAGAGCCAAATATCATCAAGCAATCCAGCAAGATCAAAATTATTATTTGCATGCTATGTAGATTTCACAGAATAAAATTATTTAGGATGATTTAAAATTCATCCATTTAGATAATTAAGAGATCTCAATTAATTAAATATCCACCTGGCTCAGTCATAATAATTCCCAGCTGGGTGTCTCCTTTGGGCTGGGTGTCTCCTTTGCGTGTACAATTTCTAACCTTGCATTAGCCTTCAGAATGAGTATCATTACTCTCATTAAATGCACCTACAAGCCAAGGAACATCAAGAATTGCCAGCAAACCATCAGAAGCTAGGAAAGAGGCCTGGAACACATTCCTTTTCACAGCCCTCAGAAGAAACCAACACCTTGATCTTGGATTTCTGGCCTCCAGAACTGTGAGGTAAGACCTCTCTGTGGTTTGAGCTACCAAGTGTGTGGCA
>NW_007280293.1:0-797 GCF_000164805.1 Carlito syrichta | reverse complement strand
GGCATACCTAGTTGTGAAAAGCAAAAGAATAAATGTTATGCCATGTCCTTGTAGGCTTCTCCAGTTTTTGCTGAAGTTAAATTAACTTGAGAAAATGTATCCACAGTCACATACAAATAAGACAATTTTTCTAAGCTGGGAAAGTGAGTTTCATCCATTTGCCATAGCACGTTAGGTCTCAGTCCTCGAGAGTTAACTCCTCCTGTAGCTGGAACAAAAGTTTTTAAATTCTCAGAGAGTAAACTAAATGTAAATTGTTTATGATCCTCTGGGCTTAAAGGTATAGTAAAGAAACAATTCTGTAATTCAATAACTATAATATTAACATTAACATGTATAGCAATCCAGGTTGCAATGCTGCCATGACTTCCATAGTAGCGTTAATTGCTCTTAAATCCTATAAAAGTCTCCATTTACCAGATTTTTTCTTAATTAGAAATTGGAGTGTTTCAAGGGCTAGTGGTTGCCATTCGGGGGGTTAGTAGAAGGCTTTATATGACCAGCCACTAATTGTTGTTAAACTAGTTTTTTGACTGCCTTAAGCTTTTCTGATGTCATGGGCTATTGTTTCACACAAACTGGTTTGTCATCTTTCCAGGCAATCAGTCTTGAAAACAGTGGCCCCTAAGGTAAATTAAAATAACCAATACTTGTTATTTGGACAGACTCCTGTATTCCTGTATTCCTTGCCCATCTTTACCAAGTTTCTTACAGTGGTCATAACCCATCTACAGCATTTGTGCTGAGATTTTATCATTGGGGCTATACAAAAGCATGCCCATTTCTGAAAGAATATC
>NW_007280292.1:0-518 GCF_000164805.1 Carlito syrichta | reverse complement strand
TCCACCAACTGAACCCACTGTTTCTTTCCCAATGGATCCAGCTTCCAATCCCACCGCCTGTCTTTCCAGGAAGTCCCAGCCAGGGCGAACCACAGAAGCAGCCCCCACTAGCACCACCACCTCATCAACTGGCCACAGCTTTTGTGCTGTTGTGTCACGGGTGAACAGTGGCCCACGGAAATGCAGGGTGGGGGTGCCTTAAGAGGGAAGTCACCTACAGTGAACATCTGCTGTGTCCCAGAGTCTGCTAGAAAGGTGAATTGTTTCTTTTTCTCTTTGTTTTGAGCCCTAAGGAATAAAAGGAATTTTCTTTGTTACTTCCATCCAACCCCCAGGCAAAGAAGACTTTTAGATCCTGTGCTTTCCTTACTCCCTGTGGGGTAGGGGATATGGATGTAAGTTTTGGGGATTTTTATCTCTTGAAAGAAGAAAGCTTGTCAGGACATCAGGGAAGCCTCCCTATACAGACCTTGTGTTTAAATAGCCTGGAGACATTTCTCTGGATCATCCCTGAGGGC
>NW_007280291.1:0-798 GCF_000164805.1 Carlito syrichta | reverse complement strand
TTAAAAGCAGGCAAACAGAAAAAAAGAGAATTTGGACCAATATACATAAACCAAAATAACATGGAGATTTACAAAGCAGTAAGTATTTTAGTTCCTCATTAGTATAAAAATTTAGATAATGAAAATTCTGGAAATTTGACGATGATCTTAGTTAAAACGGTGTTCAAATGACATTAGAAAAAGGGCTCAAAGGCTGTTACATACGACTAAAAACATCCAAAAATTTCTAAACTAAATAAATTGCTAAAATAGTATGTGGTTGTGCTTTAACCAAGCTCCAAAAGGATTCAGTGACCATAATAATAAAAGACTACCTCTTGGGCAATGCCCTCATGTCCCCTCCCAGGGTGGGAGTTTCTCTGTCTTCTCAATAAATACTGTTTAAGGGGAAAAAAAACACTGCCTGGTTTATGGGATTTTTGAATGGTCACTTATCCCTGGAGTAGTTTTTGGATAGGTGTGAAAACATGGTTTTCTTCACTCCTTGGGAATGAAATCCACCATATCCCCAGCACTTGGCAGAGCACAGAACACAAGCCCTTGAAGCGTAAGGATTGCTCAGTAGTCAAGGTCCCTCCCAGTATGATGTCAAAGTTCTGAGGCTGATATCATAAATGACAATTTGACATGCTTGTGTCCCTGACTTTGATTACCCCTTTAATGTAAAAATTAGTCATTATGGAATTTACAGATTCAATGAAACTAACATTAAGTGAATATCATTCTTCTCAGACCTAGAAATTGCAATTAAGGATTCATATGTACCGGGCTCAGTGGCGCAGTTGTAATCCCGCGCTG
>NW_007280290.1:0-751 GCF_000164805.1 Carlito syrichta | reverse complement strand
GAGAGGTGGTACACAGGAGGTCCATGCCACTCACCTGAGGAAGTCAGCTCATCTGAGCTGGACTGGGGCATCTTCTCCGAGCTCTTAGCACTATCCTGGTTCTTCGGTCACCATCCTAGACCGTAAACTCTCGTCATCTGGTTGGGGCACCATGGTCCCATTCTTCCTCATCTCCTTCATTCTGCTCTGGATTTCCTTGCATAACTTCTTCTTCAAATTAGGAAACACAGAAAATCTCTGGGCTGTCTTCTCCTGTAACATTTTCAGCCGGGACTGCAGGCGGCTGAAGTTCTTTACTGATATTCCCTTCGCATGCTAGAGGAGACAGAAGTTCACGTCTACAGACAGAAGCTCCCCTTTTTCTCCTTCCCCAGAGTCTCTCTCACCTGCTCCTGATCTGAGAGTGTGTGATGAGCTCCTGGTGCTTTCTTGTATCAGTAAGGTGCATGGAAAGTGAGGATCAGAGTGGGTGAGCAGTGGCTTCACACATTGTTGGAAGTGCAAAGGCTCAGGCTTGGGAGCCCCATAGAAATATGCATAGGAGGACAGAGGGAATTACTGCACCACACTCCATCCACATCACAGTGTGAGGGCCTTGGATGGGACAGGCTCTTCTACCATCTAAGTAAGTCCCAAGATGACAGACCACAGCTGGCTCCTCTTTGTATCTACAAGTACTATCAATAGGCCAGATTCATTTTCCACGGCTAACGGTGTTTGAAAAACTCAATTGAAATAAACAAAAGCCACT
>NW_007280289.1:0-501 GCF_000164805.1 Carlito syrichta | reverse complement strand
ACTATCAATCCAGAGGTTTACAAAATAAGCAGTAACAATACAAAGGGGTAGGTCTGAAAAAGAGGCAGTCTAGGATAGTCAGGGAAAGTCTCCCAGCCAGTACTTCAGGTTCACTGTGGAAAGGGCAGGACCAAGCCCTTTTATTCCTCAGTAGACATTCACCGAACAGGTAGTATGCATGTGCACAGGCTAGTGCTGGACGCTGGGGACATAAGAGACCCGTCCTCATCCCCCACGGAACAGTCAAGGGTGATGAATCTCCCCCTGGCAGTATGTTGGAACCACCCAAGCTGATGCCAGGACTTCTCAACATGGACCACAACCATTGAGATTGATATCTAAAACTCTCTATATATTCTAAGAGACAGTGAAGCCTGAGAAACAATTGATCTAGGACAGGGGTCCTCACATGTGAGCCCTTTCATTTCTTTGCTACATCCGGTTGAGACCTCTGTGAATCTGTCCCTATCAGTCACTGAGTTGGGTGAACGAAACGGCAGG
>NW_007280288.1:0-750 GCF_000164805.1 Carlito syrichta | reverse complement strand
TTTCATTTGTAGTCTAGTCTCATGAAAATGAGTTCAGTTTTTATTATGATGATTTTACTAAAAAAACAGCCATGGATGTAGGTTAGATTTAGAAAAATCTGATCATTTACTGCTTGCCTTTTTATACTAGTTTTTCTTTCCTTTGATGATTGAGTACTGTTTATTTTCCACTACAAAAAATAAGAAAGAAGAAAAGTAAGAGTTTGTAGAACTTTTCTCCTGCTGTTTAAAAGCAGTAAGGCCAGAATTATTTCCATTTTATGCATGAGAAAAATGAGGTTCAAAGAGATTAAGTGATTTGTATGGGCAGTTTATTGGAGGGAAAGGTGGGATTAAACTCAAATCTGAAGACAATAAAATAATATTCTTTTTTCTCAACCACGTCCCCTTCTTAAGGTATGATGTAAGCAAAAGAATTTTAAGTTCTGATGTAAAATATGGCACAAGAGAGAACACAAACACATATGCACAGTTAACTACATTTTTGAAAAGAAAAAAACAGTTTATTTAGAATGCCTGTGAAATGATTAAGCACATTTTCTGATTTCAGAGGAGTACAGGCAATGACTCCATGAACTCTTCTCTGGACACCCCTAATTCCTCTGACCTACGTATGAACTTACATTTACAACAGGAAGCAGGTTTAGAAGGATGATGTAAGCAATATCTACAGGAAGACTAAAATTAATAACTTAGTTTGAAATGATCTTTTCTAATTTATTATTCATAATTAGGAAAGCACATTGCTAT
>NW_007280287.1:0-783 GCF_000164805.1 Carlito syrichta | reverse complement strand
TGCCTTTTTATACTAGTTTTCTTTCCTTTGATGATTGAGTACTGTTTATTTTCCACTACAAAAAATAAGAAAGAAGAAAAGTAAGAGTTTGTAGAACTTTTCTCCTGCTGTTTAAAAGCAGTAAGGCCAGAATTATTTCCATTTTATACATGAGAAAAATGAGGTTCAAAGAGATTAAGTGATTTGTATGGGCAGTTTATTGGAGGGAAAGGTGGGATTAAACTCAAATCTGAAGACAATAAAATAATATTCTTTTTTCTCAACCACGTCCCCTTCTTAAGGTATGATGTAAGCAAAAGAATTTTAAGTTCTGATGTAAAATATGGCACAAGAGAGAACACAAACACATATGCACAGTTAACTACATTTTTGAAAAGAAAAAAACAGTTTATTTAGAATGCCTGTGAAATGATTAAGCACATTTTCTGATTTCAGAGGAGTACAGGCAATGACTCCATGAACTCTTCTCTGGACACCCCTAATTCCTCTGACCTACGTATGAACTTACATTTACAACAGGAAGCAGGTTTAGAAGGATGATGTAAGCAATATCTACAGGAAGACTAAAATTAATAACTTAGTTTGAAATGATCTTTTCTAATTTATTATTCATAATTAGGAAAGCACATTGCTATCTTTGTTCCTGGCTCATTCACAGCAGTCAGTGGCATCATCATTGCCAAGATTTCAATTCTTAGACACAAAGTTGCTGATAAATATTCTGATAGTTACCATTCATTGAGCGCTTACAATATTAAGCCAATGTGCTATGTTTTTTGCTTA
>NW_007280286.1:0-714 GCF_000164805.1 Carlito syrichta | reverse complement strand
CCCTGAGGTAGAACCCAGAGTATGAGGGAGAACCCTGCACCTGTGGGAGATCCGTGCAACTGAGAAAGAGCCCTCTGCCTAATGAAAAGGTCTAAAACAGATAGAAAACCCAGCACTCAATTGAAGAAAGAAAGAGCATCTACACCTGTAGGTGGGCCCTGCACCAGATGAAAAGACCTTGCACATGAGGCAGAACTCCTGCACCTAGGTAATAATGCTGAAATGGAGGGAGCACGCCTGAACCTGAGATAGAACCTGAATCTGGGGAAGAGCCAGTGTCTGATGAAGGGTCTCTGCACCTGATGAAGAATCTCTTTACCTAAGTGAGAGCTCCTTTATCTGAGGGATAAAGAACCCCTGCATTTAAGGGAGAGCCTGCAATTGCTTTACAGCTCCTGCACTTGAGAGAGAGCTCCAGCACCTTAAGGAGAGGGCCCTGCACTTGGAAGATGCCCTGCACCTGGGGGAAAGCCCCTGCCACTGAGGGAGTGCCCCCACACCTGAAAGTCAGTGCATGAAAGGGAGAGCTGTGCATGTGGGTGAGACTCCCTGCTCCTGAAGGAAAGTCCAGCTCCTAATGAAGAGATCATGTACATGACAGATCACACACCAGAATAAGAATGCTCATCCCAAGAAAGAGACTACCCCTGAGAAAAATCCCCTGCCCCTGAGAAAAAAATGCAGCACCTTATGAAGAGCTCCTGCTCTCGAGGA
>NW_007280285.1:0-586 GCF_000164805.1 Carlito syrichta | reverse complement strand
GGGAGGGACTTTAACTACTGAGCAATTCTTAGGATTCAAGGGGCTTGTGTTCTGTGCTCTTGCCAAATGCAGCAGACATGGTGGATTTCAAATCCAAGAAGTGAAGAAAACCATGTGTTCACACCTATCGAAAATCTTCTCCAGGGATAAGTGACCATTCAAGAATTCACTAAATGAAGTAGTTTTTTGTTTTTTTTGTGTGAAGCAGTATTTATTGAGAGGACAGAGAAACTCCCACACTGGGAGGAGAACTTGGAGGTTGCCCACGACGTAGTCTTTTATTATTATGGTCACCGAAACTGTTGGCATTTGGTTATAGCACAACCACATAGTATTTCAGCACTTTCTTTAGTTTGGAAACATTTGGATGTTTTAGTACTATGTAACAGTCTTTGAGCCGTTTTTCTAACAGGATTTGAACATCGCTTTATCTAAGATCATCGTCAATTTTGCAGAAGTTTCACTTATGTAAATTTTTATACTATTGAGGAGCCCAAATACTTCATAATTTGTAAATCTCCATGTTATTTTGGTTTATATATTTTGGGACCCAAATTATCTTTTTTCTGTGTGCCTGATTTTAAAT
>NW_007280284.1:0-423 GCF_000164805.1 Carlito syrichta | reverse complement strand
TCAAAAAATGCAAATGAAACCACTTTAAAATACCACATACCGCTGTGAGACTGGCCATCATTAATAAAACAAACAATAATAGATGCAGTTCAGTATTTAGGAAGAAATAAATGCTTTTACACTGCATGTGGACTGAAGAGTAGTGCAACATCTTTGAAAAACTGTGTGGTGGTTTGTAAAGAGACACATTTTGACCTACCTTGTGACTGAGTAATTAACCTGTAGAGAATATAACTGGAGGAACTGAAATCCTTTTACAAAAAAGTTACCTACACCCGTTTGCTTTTTCCAGCTCAAATCACAATTGCAAAGAAACAATGCACCAAGCAAGTTGCCCATCAAACTGGAATGGATAAAGTAATTGTGGTGTATACACAGTGGAATATTTTGCTGCCATAAAAAAGAACAGATAGAAGGATTTTT
>NW_007280283.1:0-742 GCF_000164805.1 Carlito syrichta | reverse complement strand
AATGTGGTATATAAACACTGGAATCTTATGCAGTCTAAGAAATGACAGTTATAAGAATTTTGCAGAACGTTTGATGGATATGTGGTAGGTCATGTTCTGTAATTTATCACAGAAACAAAGAGCAGAGTTCCATATTTCCTCACTCATGAACTGAACTTGATCATTTATAGTGTTGTAAAAAGTGATTGGCAGTAGTGGAAAACTGTTTAGGAGGAGGGGTGAAATTGGCAGTGGAGGGATACTGCTGAGGAAGGGAGGGGCCTACTTCATCAACCAGGGACCCTACAAAATCAATGTTTGTGTATCTAACTCTGAATTGTAACCCACATTTTAAAAAAATAATAATTAAGTAAATAAATGGAAGCTGTAAAACATGAAACGGACATTTTTAATTTATTATATTTATTGTTTTACTTTAAAAATGGTGACTATTCAGGGTTAGGCCGAGAAATGTTCATTATGCAGGGATTTATTTTTAAGAATTGTATAAAACTCCAATGATAACTCCTTTTCCTTTTAATACGTTGGAAAACATGGTATAATTCTGCCTTCAAAATTGACAACTACAGTGTTTCTCACATAAATTCAGAATGTTTTATTCTGCCTAAATTGAAACTTGTTGAGATTCCGGATCTATATCATTCTTAGAAAACTGAACCAGGAGATTCAGTGTACCTAAGTTCTATTCAGAAGGCAGAATGCATATAAAATCTAAAAATTTTTAGAAAACAGTATCGTAATT
>NW_007280282.1:0-757 GCF_000164805.1 Carlito syrichta | reverse complement strand
CCAGAATGGGAAAAACGATTCACCACCTATGTATCTGTAAAAAGGCAAAACATCTAGGGTCTACAAGAAACGCAAACAATCAAAAAATCAGACAAACCTTCCCTTTAAAAAGTGTGCAAAATATGAGATTGGACACTTTTTATAAGAAAAATTACTGGTAGCAAGCAGACACATGAAAATTGCTCAGCATAACTCATCATCAAAGAAATGCAAATGAAACCAATATGAAATACCACATACCTGCTGTAAGACTGACCATCATTAATAAAACAAAGAATAACTGATGCACATAAGGATTTGGGAAGAAATAAAAGCTTCTACACTGCATGTGGACTAAAAAGTAGAGCAACATCTTTGGAAAACAGTATCGTGGTTTGTAAAGGGACAAGATATTGACCTACCATGTGACTCAGTAATTCCCCTGTCGAGAATATAACGGAGGAACTCAAATCATTTTACCAAAATGATACCTTCACCAGTATGTATTTACAACTCTAATCACAATTGTAATAAAATATGGTACCAACCATGTTGCCCATCAGAGCTGGAAAGGATAAAATAAATGTGGTATACACTCAGTAGAATATTATGTAGCCATAAAAAAAGACAGAGAGAAGGACTTTGCAGAACGTTTGATGGATATGAGGGAGGTCATTTTCAGTGATTTATCACGGGAAAATACAACAGAGTTCCACATGTTCTCACTCATTAGCTGAACTTGATCACTCATAGTGTTGTAAGTGAGTGATTGGCAGTA
>NW_007280281.1:0-749 GCF_000164805.1 Carlito syrichta | reverse complement strand
CGCAAAACATCTAGGGTCTACAAGAAACGCAAACAATCAAAAAATCAGACAAACCTTCCCTTTAAAAAGTGTGCAAAATATGAGATTGGACACTTTTTATAAGAAAAATTACTGGTAGCAAGCAGACACATGAAAATTGCTCAGCATAACTCATCATCAAAGAAATGCAAATGAAACCAATATGAAATACCACATACCTGCTGTAAGACTGACCATCATTAATAAAACAAAGAATAACTGATGTACATAAGGATTTGGGAAGAAATAAAAGCTTCTACACTGCATGTGGACTAAAAAGTAGAGCAACATCTTTGGAAAACAGTATCGTGGTTTGTAAAGGGACAAGATATTGACCTACCATGTGACTCAGTAATTCCCCTGTCGAGAATATAACGGAGGAACTCAAATCATTTTACCAAAATGATACCTTCACCAGTATGTATTTACAACTCTAATCACAATTGTAATAAAATATGGTACCAACCATGTTGCCCATCAGAGCTGGAAAGGATAAAATAAATGTGGTATACACTCAGTAGAATATTATGTAGCCATAAAAAAAGACAGAGAGAAGGACTTTGCAGAACGTTTGATGGATATGAGGGAGGTCATTTTCAGTGATTTATCACGGGAAAATACAACAGAGTTCCACATGTTCTCACTCATTAGCTGAACTTGATCACTCATAGTGTTGTAAGTGAGTGATTGGCAGTAGTGGAAAACTGTTTAGGGGGAGGGGTGAAATCGGC
>NW_007280280.1:0-860 GCF_000164805.1 Carlito syrichta | reverse complement strand
TCACCATCATTAATAAAACAAAGAATAACTGATGTACATAAGGATTTGGGAAGAAATAAAAGCTTCTACACTGCATGTGGACTAAAAAGTAGAGCAACATCTTTGGAAAACAGTATCGTGGTTTGTAAAGGGACAAGATATTGACCTACCATGTGACTCAGTAATTCCCCTGTCGAGAATATAACGGAGGAACTCAAATCATTTTACCAAAATGATACCTTCACCAGTATGTATTTACAACTCTAATCACAATTGTAATAAAATATGGTACCAACCATGTTGCCCATCAGAGCTGGAAAGGATAAAATAAATGTGGTATACACTCAGTAGAATATTATGTAGCCATAAAAAAAGACAGAGAGAAGGACTTTGCAGAACGTTTGATGGATATGAGGGAGGTCATTTTCAGTGATTTATCACGGGAAAATACAACAGAGTTCCACATGTTCTCACTCATTAGCTGAACTTGATCACTCATAGTGTTGTAAGTGAGTGATTGGCAGTAGTGGAAAACTGTTTAGGGGGAGGGGTGAAATCGGCAGTGGAGGGATACTGCTAAGGAAGGGAGGGGCATAACTCATCAACCAGGGATGCTGCATAATCAATGTTTGTATATCTAACTCAGAATTGTACCCACATTTATTAAAAAAGAAAAATAAATAATTAAATAAATGAATAAATAAAAGCTGTAAAACATGCAACTTACTTTATTTGTTTATTCTATTTTCTATATTTTTTTACTTTAAAAATGGTTCCAATTCAAGGTTGGGCCTAGAAATGTTCATTATGCAGGGATTGATTTTTTAAGAATTGTATAATACTCCAATGATACTCCTTTTCCCTTTACTACGTTGGAATAC
>NW_007280279.1:0-763 GCF_000164805.1 Carlito syrichta | reverse complement strand
CAGAAAATACAGAGTGCAGGAAGAAAATGTATACAAATTTTAAGAATAGAAAAAGCTGTATTAAATTATGATACTGTTTTATTTTCTGAAATTTTAAGGATTTATTATGCATTCTTCCTTCTGAATAGCACTTAGGTACTGTGAATCTCAAGGTTCGGTTTTCTAAGATAATATAGATCTGGAATCTCAACAAGTTTCAATTTAGGCAGAATAAAACATTCAGAATTTATGTGAGAAACACTGTAGTTGTCAATTTTGAAGGCAGAATTATAGCATGTATTTCAACGTATTAAAAGGAAATGGAGTTATCATTGGAGTATTATACAATTCTTAAAAAAAATCAATCCCTGCATAAGGAACATTTCTAGGCCCAAACCTGAATTGTAACCATTTTTAAAGTAAAAAATAAAAAAATGGAATAATCAAATAAAGTCAGTTGCATGTTTTATAGCTTTCATTTATTTATTCATTTATTCATTTTAATTTTTTTAAAAATGTGGCGTACAATTCAGAGTTGGATATAAAAGCACTGAGTATGCAGCGTCCCTGATTGATGAGGTATGCCCATCCCTTCCTTAGCAGTATCCCTCCACTGTCAATCTCACCCCTCCCCAATCACTTTCTTACAGCACTATAAGTGATCATGCTCAACTCATGAGTGAGAACATATGGAACTCTGTTCTATGCTTCTGTGATAAATTACTAAAAATGACCTACCTCACATCCATCAAACTTTCTGTAAAATCATTATATGCCTTTTTTA
>NW_007280278.1:0-742 GCF_000164805.1 Carlito syrichta | reverse complement strand
TTTTATATTTTTTTTACTTTAAAAATGGTTACAATTCAGGGTTGGGCCTAGAAATATTCACTATGAAGGGATTGATTTTTCAAGAATTGGATAATACTGCAATGATAACTCCTTTTCCCTTTAATACGTGGGAATATATGGTATAATTCGGCCTTAAAAGTTGACAACTACAGTGTTCCACAAATAAATTCTGAATGTTTTATTCAGTCTAAATTGAAACTTGTTGAGATTCCAGATCTGTATCATTCTTAGAAAACTGAGCCTTGAAATTCACTATACATAAGTGCTATTCAGAAGACAGAATGCATAATAAATCTTAAAAGTTTTAGAGAATAAAACAATATCGTAATGTAATACAGCTTTTTCCATTCTTAACTTTTGTGTAATTTTCATGGTGCACTCTGTATTTTCTGCTTGTTAAATTTGATTAAATGTTACACATGTGCAATCCTTAGAGAAAAGTTTCCCTTATATAATTCAAGGAAATATAAAATCACATTCCCTTTATATTTGGTTCCAAGTTATATTTTTAAAAGAGTGTTTCCATTGAAGCCCCTAGTATTTTCTCTCCCCAAAGCACAATGCTGTACTCTGCAACAAATATTGGATTAATCTAATACTTCTAATCATGAGGGATTTAAAATGAGGCACACAGAAAAAGAGAATTTGAGGCCCAATATGTATAAAACAAAATAACATGGAGTTTTAAAAAGTAGTAAGAATTTTGGATACTGCATTAATG
>NW_007280277.1:0-717 GCF_000164805.1 Carlito syrichta | reverse complement strand
TAATTGGACACTTTCATAAGAAGAGATACGGGCAGCCAGCAGACACATGGAAATACTCAGCTCACTCATCATCAAAAAATGAAAATGAAAACACTTTGAAATACCACATTCCCCTTGTAAGACTGGCCATCATTAATAAAACAAACAATAACAAATGCAGGTAAGGATTTTGGAAGAATTAAATTATTATGCACTGCATGTGGACTGAAAAGTAGAGCAACACCTTTGGAAAACGGTTTGGTGCGTTTTAAAGGGTCATGTGACTCAACAATTACCCTGTTGAGAATATACCATGTGATTCAATAATTACCCTGTTGAGAATATACCTGGAGGAACTCAAATCATTTTTCCAAAAAGATACCTGCACCAGTATGTTTTTTGCAGCTTTAATCACAATAGCAAAAAATCATGGTACAAACCATGTTGCCATCAAAGCTGGAAAGGATAAAATAAATGTGGTATATACACTGTGGAAAATTATGAAGCCATAAGAAAGGATAGATAGAAGGATTTTGCAGAACGATTGATGGATATGAGGTAGCTCATTTTCAGTGATTTATCACAGAAGCCAAGAACAGAGCTCCATATGTTTTCACTCATGAGCTGAACTTGATCACTTATAGTGCTGTAAGAAAGTGATTGGCAGTAGTGGAAACCTATTTAGGGGGATGGATGAAATTGTCAGTGGAGGGATACTGCTAAGGAAGGGAGGGGCAG
>NW_007280276.1:0-784 GCF_000164805.1 Carlito syrichta | reverse complement strand
GACCTTTTTGGTAAAATGAATTGAGTTCCTCCAGGTGTATTCTATATAGGGGAAATTAGTGTCACATGGTAGGTCAAAATCTGTCCCTTTACAAATCACCACACTGTTTTCCAGAGATGTTGCTCTACTTTTCAGTCCACATGCAGTGTAGAAGCATTTATTTCTCCTAAATCATGATCTGCATCTGTTATTGTTCGCTTTATTAATGATGGCCAGTCTTACAGGGTGTATGTGTTATTTCAAAGTGTTTTCATTTGCATTTCTTTGATGATTAGTGAGACTGAAAAATTTTCATGTGCCTGCTGGCTGCCTGTATCTCTTCCTACGAAAAATGTCCAATCACGTATTTTGCACACATTTCAAAGGGAATGTTTGTCTGATTTTTCTGAGTGTTTGAGTTTCTTGTAGCTCCTTTATGTTATGCCTTTGTACAGATATATAGGTGGAGAATCGTTTTTCCCATTCTGGTGGCTGTATCCCTGCTCTTCTGATGGTTTCTTTTGTTTTGCAGAACTATATTAATTTGATGAGATCCCACTTGTCTAAATTACTTCTTAAGGCATGGGTATTTAGGGCTCTGAAAGGCAGTTAATTTCCGGTTCCAGTTTCGCTAATGGTGTCTCCTTCGTTTCCTAAGATTATTATAATTTGGTGTTTTACGCTTAGTTCTTTGATCCATTTAGAATTAATGTGTATAGTGATAGAGAGTGGTCCTGTTTCAATCTTGTGCGTGTTGTCAGCCTTTTCCCAGCACCATTTACTGAATATGTTCTCAATTACCCAG
>NW_007280275.1:0-665 GCF_000164805.1 Carlito syrichta | reverse complement strand
ATTCTGTTATTGTTCGCTTTATTAATGATGGCCAGTCTTACAGGGTGTATGTGTTATTTCAAAGTGTTTTCATTTGCATTTCTTTGATGATTAGTGAGACTGAAAAATTTTCATGTGCCTGCTGGCTGCCCGTATCTCTTCCTACGAAAAATGTCCAATCACGTATTTTGCACACATTTCAAAGGGAATGTTTGTCTGATTTTTCTGAGTGTTTGAGTTTCTTGTAGCTCCTTTATGTTATGCCTTTGTACAGATATATAGGTGGAGAATCGTTTTTCCCATTCTGGTGGCTGTATCCCTGCTCTTCTGATGGTTTCTTTTGTTTTGCAGAACTATATTAATTTGATGAGATCCCACTTGTCTAAATTACTTCTTAAGGCATGGGTATTTAGGGCTCTGAAAGGCAGTTAATTTCCGGTTCCAGTTTCGCTAATGGTGTCTCCTTCGTTTCCTAAGATTATTATAATTTGGTGTTTTACGCTTAGTTCTTTGATCCATTTAGAATTAATGTGTATAGTGATAGATAGTGGTCCTGTTTCAATCTTGTGCGTGTTGTCAGCCTTTTCCCAGCACCATTTACTGAATATGTTCTCAATTACCCAGTGGGTCTTGGAGGTTTATTCAAAGATGAGTTGGTTGAGAAGTTAGGATTTCATTCTCTCTCC
>NW_007280274.1:0-1274 GCF_000164805.1 Carlito syrichta | reverse complement strand
CTTTCTCAGCATGTCAGGGAGGAGCCTGCGGCGGGCGTTGATGAACCAGTTACAGACCTGAAATGATATTGGTATGATTTAACATTTTCCTCAAGCACTCAGCCAACAGGTTCTGAGAATGTTCCACAGGGGTGCCTAAGTGAGCTCTCTTTGTTTTCAAGAAAGCGTGAAAAGGCTCTGGACTTACAATGTTATTTCAAGGCATTTGGGCCCAGCCAAGAAAGAGAGCTGCCTCCTGTCATAAATCTCCTCTTCTAATACAAATAAAATCTCAAACACCTGAAAATGATTTTAGGGAGGGAGAGAGGTTTACCTTTTAATGCTCCCCCATTTGAACCTATTACCTACTGCCCCGACATTTAAGTTAATCAACTACAGGGAAACTTTTCCTGTATGAAAAGGGCCACTCCTCTCAGTAACTGATTCTTCCCAGGTCAAATGACTATGTCAACAGACATAACATGAATTACCTCACTGAAGTCTGTCCTTGTTTAAATATCAAACCAGTTTCCTGGGCAATAGAGTACGGTTTAACCTCCTTTTTATGTTTGTTGCATAAAGGAAAGCTCTTTTAGGCATTAAAGGAAACGTTATCTGACAGATGACTGTCAAGTGTTTGTGTTCTCAAAATAACCAGTTAATAGCTTTAGCACTATAAAGTTCACAGATATTCCTTCTTTTTTTGAGTAGAGAGAAGCTTAATGACTTGGCACACAGGAATGCCCTATGATGTCTTTGAAAATAAAAATGTGTGCGTATGCCTCCTGCTCCCTTTCTTTACCTGTAGTGTAGACAGGTGTGTTTGCTGGGACAGCAAGGCTTTTTCCTGCTCTGAGGGATAGGCATTGTATCGGTGCTCATACAGCCAGTCGCGGAGAATCTGTACGGATTCCTTGGGCAGGTTGCCCCTTCTCCGTCTCTTGCCTGACCCAGCCGATGAAGAGAGGTCCAGGGGAATGTCCATGCTGTCCTCATCCTCGGTCTCACTGCCAGATGCTGCAACAACACCTGGGAAAGGACAAAGGCCAGCTGTCAATCGCTTTTCTGAGCACAGCTGCTACTGCAAAGCTCATTTCTTCTGACCACTCAGTGCAGTGTTTTCTCAACTACTGAGAGTGATGCAAAGGGCCAGTGTTTTCTGTCCTAAATCCCCAGGGTCCATGTAAAGTCCTCAAGGGTAATTTGATTAGTACCGCATGGGATAGTCTCAGCCAATTGTCAGATGCCCTTTCTTAGCTGCTTTCCTCTAGGATTGATTAACTTCTCACATTCCT
>NW_007280273.1:0-649 GCF_000164805.1 Carlito syrichta | reverse complement strand
TCTCTTTCTTTTATGTACTAGGGGGGTCCCAAAAAAGCCTGGAATTTATTTATTAAAAAATTGTGTATTGATTCTTACATGTTTAAACTTCAGTTACTTTCAAAGTACTCTCTGTTTGATACAATACACCTATCAGCATGCTTTTTCCATTATTCAAAACAGTTTTTGAACTTGTCAGTTTAGTGCCTTTTAGTGCTTCTCACGTTTTTTGTTTTACATCTTCCACATCAGCAAAATGTTTCCATTTGAGGACTTTTTTCATCCAGTGAAACAAAAATATGTCACTCGGGGTGAGATCAGGTGAATAGGGAGGGTGGGGGCATGAGGGTCATGTGTTTTTGGTCAAAAACTGCTGAACACTTAGTGCAGTGTAGGCAGGTGTGCTTGTAAATTACCCATCATGAAATGGGCAAATTTGTTGGAAGACTCTCCAAAATAAAATTCATTGAAGCCAAACAGCTTCACACACAAACGCTAATGTCAATGGGTTCCTAAAACACCTAGCAGTGGAAGCCTGTACTACAAAGGACCCGCCCTTCAAAAGATAATTCCGAGTTTCTTTGGGTCCCCCCTCATACACAGACACCAAGAGTAGACCCTTGCTATCTTAAATTTATCTTTTGCATTTTCATCTGATCATCGTGACTCA
>NW_007280272.1:0-540 GCF_000164805.1 Carlito syrichta | reverse complement strand
TAGCATTGTGCCTGAACCAGACAGAGGGAGCCCCGGAGCATAAACCACTTAGTAGAGTTGTCCTTTAATATGCCAGCAAGTCTGTGCCAGTAATATGTTGTTAAATAGCTATCAACTAACTCTAAAGTAAAATGAACCCTGTTTTTCAGGGTGTAAATACTCTCACTATTACTGATTTCCAGCTAACAACATGATGTCACTGAATGTGGAATTGGGAGGAGACACACCATCTCTGCTCCAGCACACCACATTGGCTATGGCCTGCCCCTGGGGTATAGGTTACCTCTAAGCCAAGAGCAGAGGTTTACCTTCTCATATAGGGGCTCCCATTAGCAGAAGTCACCTCATAAAGAAGGCAAGCAGCTGTAAGACAGTAGTCAACAATCACAGCAGTTGGAGGATGGATTCCCTTACCCTAACCCTAGCCCTAACCCTAACCCTAACCTCTACAACTAACAACCTAGTAATTCACTCAGCCTTCATATCCCAACAAGGCTTTTTCAATGCCTTTTTTTTTTTTTTGCACATGCAGTGGTTCTG
>NW_007280271.1:0-407 GCF_000164805.1 Carlito syrichta | reverse complement strand
TCACCCAGACTGGAGTGCAGTGGCCGCTCCTGGCCACCGCAGCTTCGACCCGCTGGGCTCTGGCAATCCTTCCGCCTCAGCCTTCCGAGTAGCAGGAATTACAGATGCGCGCTACCACGCCCGGCTGATTTTTTAAAAATTTATTGTAGAGATGAGGTCTCGCTGCCCAGGCGGGTCTCAAACCCACGGGCTCAGGCAATCCACTCACCTCAGCCTCCCAAAGGCGTGGGATTACAGGCTGAGCCACCGAGCCCGGCTACTCCCTGTATTTTAAAGGCAGCGACTTCCTCCGTGCTCAGGTCTCTGAAATCCTTTAGTGGTCGATACCTCCCTTTTATTCTGTCTTCACATTCTGATGAGGTATCAGGTGTTGGGAGTGGTAATTATTAATGTGTGTGCTCACATTA
>NW_007280270.1:0-674 GCF_000164805.1 Carlito syrichta | reverse complement strand
GCTGGGAAATACCCCAAACTTTCAGTTGAGATTCAGTTGACAAATAAAAAATAGGTAGAGAGTTAAACCTATTAACAACTCAAGAGAAAAGTAAGGATGATAACATGACTTAGTGCTTAAAAAAAATGACTTGAATATTAAAGGATTAAGAGGGGGACTTGAGAAACTGATGAAGTACTCAAATTTTTTTATTGATACATAATAGTTGTACATATTAATGGGATGCCTGTGGTATTTTGATGCATGCTTACAATGTGTAATGATCAAATCAGGGTATTTAGGATATCTATTACCTCAGACATTTATCATTTTTTTGTGTTCCTCAAATATTTTAATAAAAATTATCTTTTTTTACATGGTTGACTGATTTTTATTTATATTTATTTATTTTAATTTTAATTTTAAAGATGTGGGATATAGTTCCAGATTAGGTGTACAAATGTTCATTATGCAGGTACCCTTGTTGATGAGGTGTGCCCCTCCCTCCCCTGGAAGTTTCCCTCAACTGCCAATCCCCCCGCCCCCGCGGCAGTTTCCCGCTACTGCCAATCCTTTTCTTATAGTATTATGATAATTGTTCAAGGTCTGCTTATGAGTGAGAACACATGGTACTCTGTTCTTTGTTTCTATGATAGATCGTGGAGTATTTTAGGCTCTAAATTCATCCAAGTTGC
>NW_007280269.1:0-442 GCF_000164805.1 Carlito syrichta | reverse complement strand
CACAGTGTGGAGGAGCTGTGTAAGGCCTTTGGGCAGGCCAAGCACCAGCCGACAGCCATCATTGCCAAGACCTTCAAGGGTCGAGGAATTACGGGTACGTAGGCACAACCCCCATCTCCACCCCAGGACCCTGCCCTGTGGCTGACTGGGCAGGTGGGAACTACTAGCTGGGAACCTTGTGTCTGGGGAAGTGCCAGCCCTTGTCAACAGTAGAGTGCACTGGGCTCCAGGAAGGACAGCAGGAGATGCTGTATTCCCTGAGTTCACTGGTTCAGGATTTGAACTTGGGTCAGTCTGGCCTCTGCTGGGGGGGCATGTACAGGCAGGAAGAGAGACGAGGAATGACTTGGAGGGCCTGTGGGAAAGACAAGATGCTGAGTGAAACAGCTCTACCCACCCGCCCTGGCTGGCACTCTGCGGAGCTCCAGCCCCATGTGCTTTG
>NW_007280268.1:0-613 GCF_000164805.1 Carlito syrichta | reverse complement strand
GTTTATTGTTTCTTTTTTCCATTCTTTTTCTGTCTTCTCTGGTTTTAATTGAGCATTTCATATAATTCCATTTTCTCTTTTTAGTATAACAATTGTATTTCTTTAAAATTTTTTTATTGGTTGCCCTAGAGTTTGCAACATTCATTCATGACTAGCTCTTGGTGCACACTCAAATAGTGCTATATTGTATCACTTCCCAGCAAGTACAAGTACCTTACAACAGAGTTTTTTCAATTCTTGCTTCCTATCTCGTGTTACATTGCTGTCATCCATTTTACTTACCAATAAACTATACTCATTGAATACATTGTTGCAATTATTTTGAACAAACTGCTATCTGTGGGATCAATTAAGAATAAGAAAATATAAGATTTTATTTTAGCTTTATTTATTCTTTTCCCAATGTTCTCCCTTTCTTTTTGTAGATCTGACTTTCTGACCTATATAATTTTCTTTTCTCTGAGGAATTCCTTTTAACATTTTTGAAAGGTAAGCCTACAGGTGACAAATTCCATCAACTGCAGTTTGTCTGAGAAAATCTTTATTTCTCCTTTACTTTTAAAGGTTAATTTCACTGGATAGGTAATTCCAGGCTGGTGAGTTTTTCTTTTTA